>NC_056626.2:8421979-8721979 GCF_002870075.4 Lactuca sativa | reverse complement strand
AGAAAATTCCAACCGAAAGCAAAGGTTCGGTTTTGAAGTCAAAAGAGAACAAAACTCTAAGGTCAGTCCCTCCAATGATCAAAAGCAAAAGGGTCACCTAGAGTCTCCAGCCAAGAAGTCCTCTCAATCCAAACCCACTCCTTCCAGTTCTTCTAATTCTTCTACTTCCACTAATTCATCTCCATCTTGCTCTAAAGCTAATTCTGTTCGTTCTCAAAAATCTCATTCGTCAGCTGAACAAAAGGGCAAACAGAAGGTCAATGAATCCAAACAAGAGTCCAAACCGAACGCACCCAATCCTAATAAGATAAAAGTTTTTACCATTAAAAAGAAAGATGAAACAACTCTCATAAAACGAACATATCTTGTTGACATCTCTCTTACTGTTCCTGTTCCCATGAAAAGCTCACGTGGACCCAAGAAACTTTGGGTTCCTAAATCTGCTTAATTTTTGCAGGTTATAAGTGACGAGCAGTTCGACGAAGAATGGTACATCGATAGTGGCTGCTCACGTCACATGACAGGGATGAAAGAGGAGCTCAGGGAATACAGATCTCTTGCAAATGGTGGCAACGTCAAGTTTGGAAATAACTCCTTCGGCACCATAAAGGGATACGGGATGATAACAAATGGGGACTTTACTATAAGGAAGGTCGCTTATGTGGAAGGACTCCAACACAACCTCATCAGTGTATCTCAGCTTGTTGGAGGTACAGGGCTCAAAGTCTCATTTGATGATGAAGGTTCTGAAATCATTGAGAAAAAGACAAAGAAAGTAATTCTCAAGTAGGAGCGAAAGGGTGAAATGTTTCCTCTAAACATGAAACCCATCAAAGGAAACCCAGCAATATGCCTGTTATCAAAAGCTCAATCTGACGAAAGCTGGTTGTGGCATCGAAGACTCTCTCATCTCAACTTTAAAGATATTAACCGACTTGTCACTGGAGGTCATGTTAGGGGCCTTCCATTGCTCAAGTTTGACAGAGATCATTTGTGTGCTGCATGCGAAATGGGGAAGCAGAATCGTCAAAGTCACCCATCTGTAATCAACACAAAAGTTATTGAACCACTCGAATTACTTCATATCGATTTGTGTGGTCCTTCATCTATCGAAAGCATCGGTGGTAGCAAGTATATTCTTGTTATTGTTGATGACTTTTCACGATTTACATGGGTGTTCTTTTTAAAGCTCAAATCTGAAGCGACTCATAAGCTGAAAATGTTCATCAAGCAGATTGAAGTACAGCTGAAGAAGGTCGTTCGCAACATTAGGAGCGATAATGGTCTGGAATTCAAGAACAAGGAGTTTGAAGAGTTTCTAGCAGAAAAGGGAATAAGTCACAACTTCTCAGCTCCCTACACACCTCAACAGAACGGAATAGTCGAAAGACAAAACCGATCTTTGTGTGAAGCTGCCCGAACTATGCTAAGTTTCGCTTCCTTACCTCTTTACTTTTGGGCTGACGCTATTTCTGCTGCTTGTTTTACACAGAAGAGGTCTTATCTCAACAAGCGATTCACGCTCACACCTTATGAGATACTAAACAACAGAAAGCCCAATGTGAAATTTTTCCATGTGTTAGGCTCACGGTGTTTCATCTTTAACTCTAAAGAACACCGCAACAAGTTCGATGTCAAAGCCTACGAGGGAATCTTTCTGGGTTACTCACTCACATCCAAGGCATACGGGGTCCTAAACAAGCGTTCGAGAAAAATTGAAGAGACATACTATGTGACCTTTGACGATAGCTATGTCAAAAAGCTACAGGCCAAAAAAGACACCGCTGGGGAAATTTTTCCTCAAACTGGCCAAGTCACAGTCTCGATCGCTAACCTATACGATAAATTTCTTGAGCTCTTTGATGAACCAGAAAAAGCTTCTCTCTCAGAAGCAGGTGCAGCAGACAACAAGGTTGACCACATGAAGCAGATTGTCGAAGAAGCTGCAAGGAGAATGCATGAAGGAGGATCGACTACTGATGACCCTCCATCCAAAAATACTTCGGTCGAGGGGGAGCCAAACTTTCATGTCGAGGGGAGCCAAACTCTCATGTCGAGGGGGAGCCAAACTCTCATGTCGAGGGGGAGCCAAACTCTCATATTGAGGGGGAGCCAAGCTCTCATGTCGAGGGGGAGCCAAGGTCACTTGTCGAGGGGGAGCCAAGGTCACTTGTCGAGGGGGGGCCAAGTTCTACAACTCCAACCAAAGGTGCTTCTCCAACCGAAGGTACCTCTCCAACCGAAGGTGCTTCAACGCCTGAAAGCTCGGCACCACAAGAAACCCCTGAACCTCAAGTTACTCAGAGCTCATCAATCGAGGGGGAGCATGATGATATGACGCTTGATTATGATAGCCAATCTGAGCCAGAAGAAATGATCAATGCTGAACTAGACCCAACCTTTGATCCAAATTACCCTCCTCTTACCAAATGGACCAGAGATCATCCTATCTCTCAAGTAGTTGGTGATGTATCTGAAAAGGTTCTGACCCGATCACAACTGAAGGCAAAACAGACATCCTTATTTTCAAAGGTTGAGTTTTGTATGTTTAACTCATTCGTATCAAAACTTGAACCGAAGACAGTTAACACTGCCCTCGATCACTCTGATTGGGTTCAAGCAATGCAAGACGAACTGAACGAATTTGAAAGGAACAAAGTCTGGCGCCTTATTCCAACTCCTCCAGATGCTTCGGTTGTTGGTCTCAAATGGGTTTTTAGGAACAAAATGGACAAGGAAGGTAACGTTATAAGGAACAAGGCTCGTCTGGTGGTAAAGGGATACTGTCAAGAGGAAGGGATAGACTATGAAGAGACTTTTGCTCCGGTAGCTAGGCTAGAATCTGTTAGAATATTTCTGGCTTATGCTGCTCACAAAAACTTTGAAGTTTTCCAAATGGATGTCAAGTGTGCATTTCTCAATGGAGAACTCGAAGAAACTGTTTATGTGGAGCAACCTCCAGGTTTCGTGAACGAAAAGTATCCAAACCATTGCTATATTCTGGATAAAGCTGTGTACGGCCTCAAACAAGCTCCGAGAGCCTGGTATGAAACGCTAACTAAATTTTTAAAGATGTCTAAATTCAAACAAGGTTCGGTAGACCCAACCTTCTTTCGCAAAAAGGAAGGTAACCACCTTATGATAGTTCAAATTTATGTCGATGACATCATCTTTGGCTCCACGAATTCCAGCTTAACAGCTGAATTCAGAAAGCAGATGGAGACTAAATTTGAAATGAGCTCAATGGGTCCTATTAACTTTTTCCTTGGTTTAAATATTAGACAGGGACCCGAAGGCATCTTTATCAATCAGGAAGCTTACACGAAGACTCTCCTAGCAAAGTTTGGCATGATGGGAGACTCAAAAGTCAAAGTCCCAATGGCATTCGGCACCAAGCTTACCCCATCTCTAGACAAACCGGCTGTCGATATCACGCTCTATCGTCAAATGATAGGCTCACTAATGTATCTTACTGCTAGCAGGCCTGATATCATGTTTTCTGTGTGTTATTGTGCTCGATTTCAGGCAAACCCACGCGAACCCCACATGCTTGCAGTAAAGAACATCTTACGCTATCCCAAGCGAACCACCTCCTTAGGTCTATGGTATCCATCCAACTCAGGCTTCTTCGTTCAAGCTTATTCTGATGCTGACCTTGGAGGATGTGGACTCGACCGAAAAAGCACTACTGGTGGCTGTCAATTCCTTAATGGGAAGTTGGTCAGCTGGCAGTCCAAGAAACAAACGTGTGTGTCGTTGTCTACTGCTGAAGCGGAATACATAGCTGCTGCTTCCTGCACATCACAAGTGATTTGGATCCAGAGTCAACTTCGAGACTATGGACTCAATATGAAGAACATCCCACTATATTGTGACTCTGAAAGTGCAATTAGTATCTGTCATAACCCAGTGCAACACTCTAAAACCAAACACATAGCACTGAGGTATCACTTCATCAAAGATCATGTGGAAGATGGAAACGTCGAAGTTCATTTCGTAAGAACCACTGATCAACTGGCTGACGTCTTTACCAAAGCTCTTCCTGAAGCATCATTCAATAAAATATTGCAAGGGCTAGGTATGATGGAATCAGAGTCAGTACCTCACACTACCTCTCTACCTCAAATGTAAGAAGCGAAACCAACCGAACGTTCGGGTTCGGTTAAACCATCTGACTCGCTCATCACTTCAAAGGTAGTTTTTCTATGTTGTATATTTCTTGTACAATTTTGTTTTTCTTTGTGTTAAAAGTATTTTCCAATTGCATTTCTAAATTCCTTGGTTTCTCAAAATTTTCCAAAACCGAAACCTACCGAAGGTTCGGGTTCGGTTTTTCAAAATTTTCTGGAACCAAAACCAACCGAACGCTCGGGTTCGGTTTTTCAAAATTTTATGGAACCGAAACCAACCGAACGCTCGGGTTCGATTTTTCAAAATTTTATGGAACCGAAACCAACCGAACGCTCGGGTTCGGTTTTTCAAAATTTTCAGGAACCGAAACCAACCGAACGCTCGAGTTCGGTTTTTCAACTTTTTCCCAACCGAAACCAACCGAACGTTCGGGTTCGGTTTTTCATATTTTTTCCAAAGTTTTTTTTTAAGTCTTATTTTTTTTACTTATTTTTTTTATTCCTTTTAATTTTCTTTTATTTTTTTTATTTCTTTAATAAATCTCAAAAACTCCAAAAATATTTTTTATTTATTTTTTCTTGTATGATCATTCGTTTATGGGGGTATAATTGATGAATTATTTAAGTGTCCCTAGAAGCATGCTGCTGTATGTGTCCCAAGCCTCATAAGATTTTGAATAATAGCCTTCATGACCTGGTATATACAAACCTTGTCTTCCCAATAAGGCTAACGCATTTATTCTAATCGTGAGCTACCTCACTCTCTTCTCACATGAGTTAAGAGTTTCCTGCTTGGTCCTTATTTTCGCAGCAGAGGTACTATGTTTTCTTACACCATCTCCATTTTACTTCTCCATTACATTCGTTTCATCATCGTAACCCTTGAGACTCTCAGAAATTACCACTGAGGTTTATGGTTACACAACATCTGTGTTTATGATCTTAGTTTCGTGTCACTACGAGCTGAGTGAAACCCCAAATTCAACACCTAATGGATTGACGGTGAACAATTAATTTGCTCAAGTTTTCACCAAAGGATTGACGAATGTACCCTAATGAAATCTCAAATTTTCTTTTGTGTGATTCCTATGAAATTGTTAAACACCATAACATTTCTTCCCTTGGGATCCAGTTTTTAATTTTTTTTTCTGAGATTTTATAATTTTCCAAGCCAATCTAAAATAAATTCCTACCTACTTGTTCAACAGGCTACACCGGTCTCACAAGTACTTTGTTCACTTTCTTTCTTACTTCAAGAATAGAATTGCTGAATCAAAGCGAAAACCACCCTTATTTAGCCTAATTAAAAGAAGCCTTTCAACATTTATTAATAAGTGTTTGATCGTAATTCAACGGGAATCCACACTAACACTTTAAGGTCTCTCTTGACCTTGAAGGAAGAGATTCGTGCCCGGGATCATCAGTTTCGTGTCATTATTGACATCACAGAATATCCTTAAAAGAGTTGCTTTATTTCTTTTTCTTTTACACTCTTTGCACGAAAATCTTTGATTTTCCAAAATTCCGTTACTAACTTTTACAGGCTGTATTATTACTTGGTGGTTAATTATGAAGTTGTGGTAAAAAACAATCCACGTGGGCATTAATTCAAAAGATGCCATTTAAAAGGATAAGACGAAAGGTTGCTGACTCGGCGGGAGTTAAAAGGATCGAAATTCAAACGACGGTAAAAAGGGGGCGCGTGTGAATTTGAAACGCCCATGCTTTTACTGACATTAAGGACGCGTGTGCGAAATCCAAGCGACATCCTTCTGGCAGTTAAAGGCGCGTGCGGATGTGAACCGTTTTTTTCTGAAACGGCGCTTGTTGGGTGGCGTGATCCTAGGGAACTGACACTCTCTCTCCTACGTGATCATCGCATAGAGGATCTGAAACGATTTTTCTCTCTCCAATCCCTCACTATAAAAGGCCGTCTACAATCTCATTTACCTTTTTACTGCCTCCAGATTTTCTAAAGAGCAAAAACTCCCAAAACTTCACTGTTCATCTTCTTCTTCAAAATTTCAACAATGGCAGAATCCTCTTCCGTCCACGCTACTTCACAGATCCTTCCAATCCGTCCACAGCAATGCCTGGTGATCGACCTCAATCCTCTGGCGTACGACTCCTACATGTCGCCAATCATCGAATGTTTGAAGTATTCTCAAATCGCTCCGGCTCTCTCCAGGATCGAGTCGGTGCCAATGGTGGCCCTATCGCAGGTTTACGCGACTGCTTATTACGACAAGGCAGTTGAACGGGTGTTCTTCGAAATTGCAGAACACAAGACATCAGTTTCTCGCCAACGTTTCTGCACCATGCTTGGGTTTGCTGTTGACCCATCAAGAATTAATCCGGAGACGATTCCGGTTGGGCATCTGTATAACATGTTTTACAACATGGGGTACACGGATGTCCTCACCTCCGTCGCTAAGTTCAAAAAGTCCTGCCTGCCGCCACAGTGGAATGGCTTATTTACAGTCCTCTTCAAGGGCTTGTCGGAACGGAGCTCAGGATCCGACGGTGCCAGTCGCCTCTTCCTGTCGATCATGTACGGGGTCTACAACGGGATTAACCTGGACTATGGGTTGGTCCTATGGCAACAGCTCATCCAGAGCCTTTCTTCATCATCACGACACTCTGAGGTGTCGTTGGCACGGTTCTGGATTTTGATAACAAAGTGGGCGATGGACAGGTTTGACATTCCCACTGCTGCAGATGCATCGATGTCTTCTGTTGGTACGTTTCATACCAAGAACATCATCGTCTCAGATGCATCTAAATTCTCTTTCATTGGATCCATTCCGGAAACAATGTATGGAGACGTGCCCTCTGACAGCAGGCTGATCCGAACGATCAAGGAATTCAAATCATCTGGTCCTCGGGAGCTTACACCGGATATGCTCAGGTCTATTCACGATGCAGACAAACCGGTGAACAGGGGCAAAAAGGATGAAAAAGGGAAGCAAGCACCCAAAGCTCCTAAGGATCCTTCTCTCAAGAAGAGGAAACAGACAAAGGCTGCATAATCCCCACAGCCGAAGAGGAGGAAGACACAACCGAAGCGCAAACTCGTTATTCCCTCTTCTTCCAGTGATTCTGAGGGCGAGAGTTCGGGTTCTGACGGCTCTCAAGGAGACGAATCCCCTCAACGAGGCAACACACCACCTCGATCACCTACCCCAGAGATGGAACTTCACAATTCACCAGTTCCTTCACCTCCTCTAACCATTCCTACTTCCATTCCGACCATAAACCCTACTATTCCCCCAACATCCTTCCCTATACCACCACCTATTTTCACAACTGCCACCGAAACACCACCAGTAACCGAAACCCCTCCCGTAACCGAACCACCACAAACCGAAACCCATACAACCGAACCTACCCATACTCAACCACCACCCAAATTTAACCCCACACCCACTCAACCTGAACCTACCAAAACCACAACACCCCCAGCTTCACCACCCCCTCCATCTCCCGAAAATGCCTCTGATGGAGACAACCCTTACCTTGGCGGTGAACACATGAACTTTGATTCGGTCTACTATAGTCCGTTTCAAGTTCAGAGTGACGAGGAGGATGATGCTCCAGTGACAAAGAAGCATCTCAAAGAGCTCCACGAGAAGGTTGACCTACTTCTCGCCTCCTCTTCCAACCAGCAGTCCTCTCTCTCTGAAGCTGCCCTTCAGAAAATTGTTGATGCCTTCTCCAGGGCTCAACATGATTCGATAGCCTCAGCAACTGCTGCGATTGACGCCTCAACCAGAGCCTGTGAGGCAGCGACCGAAAAAGTCGATAAACTATTCTCCGACGCTTCCATCTTGTTGCAATCCTTGCAGGAAAGCGCCGACGCCACAAAGCCAACTTTGGAACCGATTGTTCAGCAATTGGCCAAGTTCGTCTCCACGGAGTTGACTTCGTTCGCTACTCTTTGCCAAAACATAAGCGACGACAACTCGGCCCTTCGTGCCTCCATCGATGCTCGCCTCGTTAAGTTACAGGAAGATCTCGTAGCCGAGAATTCATTGATGGACGTTCTGGCGAGCAAAACAACCGCCCTAAAGGTCAAGAGCACGCAACTTTCCAACTCACAACAACAACTGGAAGCTCTTCGATCCGAAAGGGAGGTGATCAAAACTTGTGTTTCGGATGTCCACGCAACATTATCCATCATCCTAGAAGCACACGATCCTATTCTCAACCACTCAGTGAGGCGAACCCTTGCTGAAAAGCTCTCTCCGGCCATGGAACTTCTCAGCAAAATCGAAGGCCTACCTAGTTTCGTGTCCATTCCGAAACAAGGGGGAGATGAGAAGAAGACAGGATCGAAACCACCTCCTTCCTCCAAAGCTACTCACACAACCGAACCACCTCCGACTGGTCATGCTTCGGGTTCGGGTGTGAAGGACAAAGGGAAACACATAGTTGAGGAAGAAGATGAAGATCAAAACAAGGAGACCATTGCTGACATGTTAAAACGAAAGAACAGTCGCAATGCTGATGATGATGCCAGTCGTGTGGCGTGAGAGGCTGAAGAAGCCGAACGCAAGCAAAAGGAAGCCCACGATCTCCTTGAGAGCCGGAAGACTCTCTTCCCTGCCTGGACCAGGGAGCGCTTGATTAAAGAGGCCATAGATACTCCCAGCATCTTATGGCTCGAGCCGGTTATATCGTTCGACTGCAACAATATTGTCGACTCGCAGTTCGACATGCCGCTGACTCGAAAGGCGTTTATCTTCCACGCCTTCTCAAACATCTTTGAAGTCCCTCACCCGAACGCTGAGCTTGATAGGGAGCTCATTGACTTCTATCTGGCGGCTGCTCGTCCTCAATACCTTACTTGGAGCGCCCAGAAGATTGTGAACGTTCGGGTGCTGATACCTTACACCGAAGGTCGTTTTATAAACGTTCGGTTCAAGTTGATTCGGGGATCTGCAAGAAGTGCTCATCTTATCTCCCTGGAAGATCTACCGAATTTAAATCCTCATGATTGGATTGTCCTGTATAATATCCTTTTGACTAATGAAGCCGAATATGGTCCCATTATAGATCATATCAAAAGGATGTTAGCCTGCTACATCATGGAGGTTGCCCTTATGGATCAGGAGGTCGCCACAGTCTTCAAGAAGAAACCGAAGATTGCTCCTGTGGGATCGGCCAGTGATCTCAACCAAATGCAAATGGGCAGGATCGACCCGAGACGCAACTCGGTTATGTTCACTAGAGCAGAAGGACAGAAATGTCTCTTTGCTTTAGCTGACAAACACCTTTACACCACTGCTTGTCTGGAGCATGTGTTATCGATCATCAAACGATGTAAAGAGAATTCGGCTGATGACATCAAGTACTTCAACGACATGATCCAATGGTACATCCGGTTTAGACAGACCATTCTCTCTATCACCAAATGTCTGTTTAGCACCGTGAAGAAGACGGTACCTGCTTCAGCCGCTGGCCCAAGTAACAAGTGAAGGTCTCGCTCCAAACTGACGCAAAGGGGGGGATTGTTGGGCTGAAGATTATTTTGAAGTGTTGCGTCGATTGGGCTCGATAGTATAGTTATTTTCTATTCCGGTTTGGGCCTGTCCAACCGAGAGCCTTTATGTTAAATATATAAGTATATGCTTGCATGCATATTAGGTTAACGATTTTAGAGAGTAACGATCATAGTGATTCGTCTAGAGCATAACGATAGCATTACAGGTTTCTTTAATCGTTCTTATAACCTACCAATCCTCTACAGTTGATGTTCTTAATCGAGCTCTTCTGAGGATTTTGTTTAATCATTCGACACGTTTGATTCAATCTTGTTTCGTTCTTATTTTCATGTTCTTATAATTTTATATTTACATACTTGTTCAAGATCTAATCGATCTTCATAGATTAAAGGTTATTTTAATCTCATCACCAATGGTTCCAGAGATGGTTCAAGCAACGGTATCAACAGAACATGTGTAGTAGAACTCACATACTTGTTTAGGGTAGAAAGTGTTCGAAAAGTCGCAAAATATACCGAAGTAGACCGCTTTTGACAAATTCGACAAAGTCTTCAATTCCAAAATTAACGAACTGCTTTGGGATTTCATCTGAGAATGCCACATTTGTTGATTGGATGATAATGGTAGTGTTAGAAGCATTAAGACCTTTGATGAGGTTAGCATTGGGCGCAAACTCATACAAGGGCTTTAACATGGTGAAAGTTGTGAGGAAGATGACAATTTGGAGCCTTTTTTAGAGAGAAAAACAATTGCTTTTGAATTGCTTTTAAAATTGACCTGGAGCGGTGAATTCCCAATTTATACCCAACAAGTTTCTTCCTTTTTACGTAATCATGAGAGAAGAGATATGTACCGTAAAAAATCTCGTATCCCAAGATAATGATGAACCTTTTAAAGTCATTTAAAAAGTTACCGTTTGGATAAGATAGACACTTTAAAAACGTCATCAACATCAGTGTAATCAATCAGTGAGAGTATTGATGATTATCTAGTTGGTTTGAGATGCCTCTTAATAGTATGGGTTTAAACTACCATTTACTGACATAGTGTTATGATATATCATCACCATGTGGTGTCATATGCTGAATCATAAATCACTTTTATTAGAAGATAGATGGAAAGAGTGGATAGTGTGTCTAATTATCACGGAAAATGATATACCCATCGGCATAGATTTTTCAAGCTTTCATCAGCATATGGTACATTACGCTAAATCATAAAGATTTAAAGAAGAATATAAGGGAAAGAATGGATTGATACGTGTGATAGCCTACAATACATATACTAACCATCGGCATAGAATTTCAAACTTTTATCAGTGTGTGGTTTTATACAGTGAATCACCAATCTCTGTTAAGAAGAAAAAGGGGATAATGGATTGGTTTAGTCACGCTGAGGTGAAATCAGCATGAATCATTAACAATTTAACTCATCAACAGGAAGTGGTTTAAACTTCTATATCATAGAGTAAGTTGCAATCTAAAATCAAAGATTCGCTGTTAATTCAAAATGGTACCATGTCTACCTCAAAATAGGAGGTAAGGAGCATAAAAAACCCTTTGTCATTTAAGGACATAACAAGTATCTCTTACGCTGATGACTATGCAATCATGGTAAGCCATTGGGTTTTACTCAATGCTTCAGCAGAACATGAGACTTAATGCATACGGTAAGCATGATTCCAGGTACATGGTCATGTAAGGATGATTAGTTTTAAAAACACCCTAGCATTTTTATCAACTTTTTATTTGGAGCAGGCAATCTCACTTTGAGAATTTAGACAATGCTAGACAATCAATGTGAGAGGGTGACTCAATGTTCTTAGCAGATGGTCTCGTTGATGAGAGAATTAGAGAGATTTTGTGACAACCTGGAACTTCTCTCTTCTACACGTAGTCAAATCAATCCATATTCAACTTGTTTTGTTGATTTCTTGTACTATTTAAGGGTTCATTTAAGTGTTCTAAGCTCAATTATGACCAAGTTTGAGGTTAGGAATGAGTCAGCATGTCGTATAGTGAGAAAACCGGGCCATACACACCTCTAGGAGGAGTGTACGGCCGTACACATGGGTGTGCGGCCGCACACCCACTCCTTGGCCACACACTCACTTTTTGGCAGCACTCTCTCCCCTATATAAAGGGTAGCTCCTTTCCTTTCATTCCTTTGACACCTTAGCAGCACACAACACTTTTCCTCTCAAGTTTCTTCGACCCCAAACCCTCCAAAGCTTCAAGAACGTGAGTGATTTATCCTCTAACTTGATATCCATGAAAGACCTTTCTATCTAAGCCTTAAGTGTGCAATAATTGACATGTTCTTCGTGTTGGAAGTGAGTGCGGCCGCACACCCCCCCTTAAGGTGGCCGCACACCCTTAAAACACCCTCCAAAGTGAGGTGAACATGCCCCTAGCCTTGTTGCACCTCGAAATGGGCATTTTAGACATCATCTTGTGGGGTGTACGACCACACACACCTATGTACGGCCGCACACACCCAAGTGTGCGACCACACACACATCCTAGGGCCGCAAACCTACTTCTAGGACCCTTATCTTGCACTATAACTGAGTATAGACCTAGAATACTTCATGGATGCAAGTATGGACCTTGAGAACACTTCAAAGGAACCCTCTTTCATGAGTGTACATCCGCACACCCATTGGGCCGCACACCCATGGCCGCACACACTCAAGGTGGCCATACACTCCTTTTACTCAATCCTACAAGGTTCTCTCACTTGGTGCAAGTAGTCCCAGGTCCCTAAAGTGATTCTGTATCGTATCTAGTAGTGAAATACCTTCATTTGACTCCTATGTGTGTCATTACATGTTATTAGGGTCAATTTGAGTTCGAGGTTTCACTTAACACTCAACATACCGTACTGGTCATTCGTTCAAACCACTCGCTCAAGGTGAGTTCATACCCCTACATCTTTCCATGTTTTTACTGTTTTCAGGGGGAGAATACAAGCCAAACCATAAGTGCTTTTGTAAATTAATACAAAGAGCTTTTAACAAATACAAAACTCATGCAATTCTCATACTTTAACCCTTTTGCACTATGTTGAGCATAAGGGGAGTTTTACAACTTAACACTAAATTGCAAAGTTTTCCAGACTCGATATTCACTACGCTATACACGCAAACAATAATCGGTATAGTTTGGGATTTTGCGAAACATAACAAGTACAGAAACTTTCACTACTAAACATATACACTAGGACATATATATTTTAGAGTTTACATCACCAAATGAACATGGCATTCATAACTATAATTGGCACTACATACGGATTTCACTACGGTATAACGCTACCACACTACATGTAAACTAGATTCTATGATATTGTGAGGCACTACTTCAACACTGTACCCTTAGGTATACAGGGATAAATCCTATCATAGTATAACCAGAGTCTCCTGGAGGGAGAGCGTGAGATTTGTGAATAGATCTATTCGGGACTAACAATCCCACACCTGAACTGCTAGCTATAGTTAGGCAGACATGCCTGGGGTGAACAAATGTCATTTAACTCAACGCCCGAAGAACGTTGGAAAGGTCTCTAGGCCGAATCAAGTATGGTTATACGACTCACAATATGTATAAATCACCTTTGGTTTACAAGTTGGCACTCTTCAACAGTTTTATTTATACTAAATAAAACTAATACGCACTACAACTGGAGAATTTCCAGGGATTTCGCTACATAGTTTTATTTTAAGTAATAAAATACACTACGTATACTAGCTATAGCCAAGGTTTTCAAACAGAACCGATTATACAATGGCTTCATGTACGAAATACTTATACATCATGATTAGCATTAGCTGGCCACATGAAGTAGTATTTTCGCATGTCACTACAGTTTTCAGTAACAAACATTCATGGTTTTATACATAATTGATAACGCTACATTCTCACTAAAGAAAATATCGGATTTTCTTGAAACCATACGAATGATTTTACAAATTCATCAACAAGTTTTCATTTGAAAATATCACATATGAACTCACCAGCTTTATGCTGATATTTTCAAACTGCTTGTATTCTCAGGAAATCAGTAGAAAGGTACCTGCTGGATTTTTGAGAAGCTGGAGCAATAAGAGTCTTACGTTTATATTTTTTTACATACTATTTGATGTAATTCAAACAAGTTTAAGAAAAATTCCAAACTGATGTAATCATTTTCATTTATGTATTCATTGTAATGGTTGTGTTGCTATGATTGTTATTATTCATTGGTTGTGATGATATACATGACGTCCTCCACCCCAGAACGTTTCCGCTATTCTGGTTTTGGGGTGTGACAGATTTAGTCACATACAACACCATGCTTCTAGGGACGATGATGTGTCAAAAGTTGCATACTGGACTCAAAATTTCCACCGTCAGATTTCTTTACAAAATGGTACAAAAGAATAAACACTATAAGAATACAAACAAAATAACTAGTCAAACAAGAAATTAGTTTAAACTGGAAAAATGTGAAGCCTTTTTAGAACGGTGATAAAGACTTTGTCCATAAAATCTTTGGAATTGAATAGTCATTAATGCACTTCCATTTTTTGAGATATCTACCACATGAAATTTCAGCTATAAAAGACAACAAACAAGATCAAACATATAATGTACAAATAACACAAATCATAGAAAACAAAAAGATAGAATACCTTTAATGGTTTAGGTTCTGAGGATTTTTCCAAGCTTCATGTTCACTAAGAACAAACGAAGAACATGAACTAGTCTTTGTAACCAATGAGTTAGAGGGATTTAGTCTTTGTAACCTTCGAGTTATGAGAGTCACAAAGACAACACTCGAAGGTTCCATTCATTGTGATCCCTAAAGGAAAATAAGGTAGGATAGTTGTCTCCTTGAATACGCCTTTGGATCTTTGAGGTGATGAAGTTGAAGTGACAACGTCTATGGAAACTAGTCATGTCAGGTCACAGAACTCCACTTCATCTCATTTCAACTGAAATAGGTTGTTCAAGACAGAAGATATATGTTCCCAGAAGAACATCTAGTGGCACAATTATCCCCCCATCTATTCTCATCAACATGAAGCAACATGTCAATCAACATGTGCATTAATGTTAGTGAGAGGGCGGTTGGTGTTGAAGAAAAGATGCAGAGTCAGCGTCAACTAGCTCTTACAAGGAAGGTGATGCATTCAAGAAGTGACACACTGATTTGAATCAGTTATGATCAACGTTGAAATGAAGATGGAAGGTCCTGACACATACTAAAGAAAGAGAAGAACAAACATTGGTAATGTTAGTAGCAAAATGTGTATGTACAATGTATACTCCTTTGGTAATAGAATATAAAAACAAGTTAATGCAAACATGCCAAAAATAAATTAAAAGTGTAGCAACTTATGTTTAAAAATTTAAAAGTAGCCAAGCATAAAACAAAAAATAAAGTATCAATGTCAAAACCAACAAATCAAACAATATAAATATTGCTCTCCCTGAGAGCAGAAAGCACAATTTTGTTATCAGAATCAAACATTTTCCCCTTATGACAGTTGAAAAGAACTTTGTAACTAGTGTCAAAATTTTGACTGATGGAGATGAAGTTTCCTTTCATTCCTTCTACATAGAATATGCCCGTTGGCTCAATCGTCCTAAACTCAAAAGTTCCAACACCTGTTACAGCTCTTTCACTATTGTCATCGAAAGCCACCATTGGACCATCCTTCTCTGTAAAATTTGTTAGAATTGACTTGTAATCAGTAAAATGCCTAGAAATTCCACTGTCTAGGTACCAAGTTTGACCTAGATTTGGACTTGATTCAGTGTCAGCGTGAGAACCATCAGCATCACATATGCCATCAGGAGAATCATTTACAAGAGTCGTGAGACCCTTAACGTTTAGTGCCTCATCTTCAGATGTCTCCTCTTCATCCACCCATTCTTCATGATCCTCCTATTTGGAAATAAAATCTTTTGGCAGAGAGATGTTTTCCTTCTTCATATGAGCCACCAGCTTCTTGTAAAAACTTCATAGTTCTCAGGACTCTGGGTTTCTTTTTTCTCCTTACAATCCACGAAAAAATAGTTAGGGCTCCCAGAATTAAAGCAACTATCTATGTTTTTCTTCTCTAAAGTGGATCTTTTGCTGAGTTGCTTCCCTTGAATTGAGCTCTTCTAAAATTGTTTGCTCTTCTCTCTTCATAGCGCTTGACGATAAGTGCAACGTTGGCGACAAGCTCATCGGTGAGATCTTCATCACTTTGTTCAACCATGTCTAAACTTTCTGAGTCATTGATGGTATTCCTTGTTTCCTTTCGAGACATCAGTGAAACATATTTTTCCTTGCTCAAGTCCTTCATGATTTTCTTACGAAGAGCTTTGGTCTCTTCATAATGTCACAGATTATCGAACAACGAATTTAGATCCATGGAATCGATCTTCTCACCGTTCTTAAGAACATCAGTGTGATGTTCCAGCTTTTCCCAAGAGAATCGAGAAACTTCAGAACCAACTGTGATGAGTGTGTAATGATTCCCAACTTGCGCATTTCATTAACCAAACAATTAATGCTATTGAAGGTTTAAGTAAGAGTCTCACCTTGTTGACCAAAGAAATGCTCGTATCTTCAATTAAGATTATTGATGGTCATAGCCTGGACTTCCACGGTGCCTTCACAAGCTACAGTCAGCATGTCCATCATCTCTTGTGTTGTTTCACAATTCTGTGCAAGATGATATACGTGGTATGGAAGAGAGTTTCTAATAGCATCCATGGCTTTCACATCAAGACTGAGTAGTATTTTGTCATCGTCATCATTACTTGTTGCAGGCCTTTGCTTCAAAGGGCCAACAGGAGCGTTGTTTACCATAGGTTGGTATATAGGCACATGAGGACCCTTTTCAAAGATATTTTTTATCTCATAGTCGGTTTCAAGAACCACCATGGCCTTGGTTTTCCACATGGCGAAGTTATGTTCATTTAAGGGGGGATTTTTGTTGAGACCAAAGGATTTGGAATTGCTTGAAATCGTTATGATAACTTGAGTGTATCACAAACCCGCTCTGATACCAATTGAAGGTTTGTATATGATTGGATACACTTCAAGTATGAATAAGAAACGAAAAACTAATCTAAGCAAAATAATCAACAGAAAGTAAATAACACAGAAGGTCTCCAAATTGTTCCTTTCACCAAGAAAAGAGGTTTTGTCTTCACCAAGAAGACGGGTTTGTCACAAAGACGATTACGACACCAAGACGTGTTAACATTAGGGTTTCACCCTAATGTTTAATATATACTAATCTATATAAGTATATCCCTTGATTGAAGGGATTATATCTAATGTATTCTAAGAATCGATATTCTCTCAAAGATACCGGATCTATGATCTATACTATACTTATCTATATCTATAACTGATATACAAAGATTACACAAAACAACAATACTAAGTGTTGATGTTGTTGAACTCAACACGCTGGTGTTGTTGACTTGTATAAGCTGACGCCGATAGATCAATGTGTCATCTGTTTGACTCATCAGATCATAAGGTGTGACCTTACAGTTTCTAAAACAATTTTTAGGTTTTTTATTGGTATTTTGTGTTTCATCTTTTGTTCTTCTCAGAGTTTAAATGCATTATTGAAAGTAAATCTTGGTTTAAAGTTAACTTTAGTTGTTACTATCAGTTCATAAATATGATAAAAGTCCTAAAATTTACATTTTGCTGAAATAAATTGATATGGCTTTAGGATGATGCAGCTAATTGGATCCACATGAACATGAAAGATTGTATCAAAGATATTTTTCAAAGTCTCTTTAACAGTGAAAATGAGAATGTTCTTCAGGTTATGATCATTATACTTTTTCTATATTGATGTTTTCATATTGTTTTACATGTCACCTTTTTACTTAAAATAATATTTACGCATCTGTTTTACATGATGCCTCTTTTATATAATTTAGGTTTTGAGTTAAAGTTTGCAATTATGGACACTATCTGGTATGGAAAACAAGAAGGAATCACAACTTTAAATGGTCGGTACATAACTTTATGGAGCATTATGTTTAAGTTAAAGTGATTTATTTGGAAACATCTTTGATGTTTTATTTTTTATCCTTTTATTTTTAAGTATTAGGGTTGTTATGAACTCAAGTAAGGTACATTGTTAGTTTTTACTAATATGTGAATTTGGATATGAAAGATAGTAGTTTGTATGTTTATGATTCATGTTATAAAGTTTTATGTTCCATTTTATAAAAAAAATTCCATCTTATTGAAAGTTTATGGATTATGATGAATAATTTAGATCATGTTTTTGTCCATCTTATGGAAATTTCCCAACTTATAGAAATTGTTCATCTTATAGAAAGTTCTATATTCTATCATCTTATATTATTTTATAAAAAAGGCTTTATGGGTTATATAATTTTGGATCATATAATGATCTAAAACTTACTTTATGATTCATGTCACCTTTTTAATCATAGAAATTATATCATTATATGTCATAACTTTGGATCTTAAATAATAGTTATTAATAGTTAGAAGTTATGTACTTTTAATCCCATATTTTTTTTGTCTATATGAGTACGGGTTACTCAAGACCAAATGAGTTGCCTTTTTGGACGTTTTGGGGTGTTTAGAGTTATAAAAATAGAATCTTGACCCTTTCCTTTCCTCTATGCATGCATTTGGTAACTTGTAGCATCGTGAAATGTTAGAGTTTATGATTTGGACACTTTATATCCATGCAAAGTCATAAAGTTGGAAACTTTATGACTTATAATGTCATTTGGGACCAAAACTGAGTTTTAGACGAAAGGACTTTAGGGATTAGGAGTTTATTGTTTAAGCATGTTGAGTTTTTGCTCTTTTTGAACTTAGAATTTTATATCCTTACTCATTGGAGTGACTTAAGGGATAAAGTTGGAAATTTATTTATCTATACCCCAGAATAGACCACATTTGGGCTTTGGAGCCCCTAAGATCGAAGAAATCGACTTATCCTATTAAGATGTTCGGGAACAGTGACCACGACGTGGTTTGGACCACCACGACATGGCGACTGGGCTAAGGTACATTTGTTTTGGCTTTTTGTGGCCACGTCGTGGCCAAGGAAGGCCACGACATGACGGTCAGTTGTAGGTTGACTTTTGAGTTTGATCTTTGACCAGTTTTGACCACGTTGACCTAAGGGTATTTTAGGCATTTTGAGTTGTATTTGAGATTAGTTATTATATGATGAATAGGTGGCGAGTAGATCCGATATTCAGAGCAGAGATTTATTTAGCTTTCATTTGGACTGAAAGGCGAGCTTTCCTCACTAAACTTCTGGGTCGTAGGTACCAAGGTCAGCCCATTGGATTGATATCCCGATATATCCTAACTGATGACATGCTGAGTATGCGGTAGATTTGTATGGTTATATGATGGTCGTTGATATGCATTAAACTGGTAGATTTGTAGGACTACGTATGATTTTTGGTTGTATCATTATATGTCTGTTGAATATGTTGTTATCTATTATATGTCGACATGTTATATTGGGGTTGAAACTACTGCTTTGTTATGTCAGTCAACAGACCAGGGCAATCCAACTGGGAGGTTGTGGGTTAGGGTATTCCAACCAGGAGGTTGTGGACCAGGGTAATCCAACCAGGAGGCTGTGGACCCAATATGTGCGGGGAGGTTGTGGGCTAGGATAATCCAACCGGGGGTTTGTGGACCCAACATGCTTATTTGTATATGTTATGTGTTGTGTGGTGGTATTTTGGGGGAACTCACTAAGTTTTGGCTTACAGTTTCAGTTTATTGTTTCAGGTACTTCTAACGATCGTGAGAAAGCGAAGACATGATCGTGCTTACCTTACTGTTTTATGACATCAGATCTTGGGATACTCTGATTTTGAATAATACTTTTGAAACAATGGTTTTTGTAAACAATTTATGGAAGACATGGGTTGTTTTGAAAATTTTAAATTTTTTTTATTTTTTTTAAGATGTTACATTTATGTTGTATTCTATGATGTTACGACCAAAATTGCAGGTCTAGAAGCTATATGTAATTTTCTCATGTTACAGCTAACGTAAAACAAATACACCTTCTAGTTTATAATAAAATCATAAACAATTATATATATATATATATATATATATATATATATATATATATATATATATATATATATATATATATATATATATATAGGGTTAGAGAATATGTGGTTGTCATGTATATAAGCTTATATATAGAACCCTCCAAAATATATTGTTTTAATTTGGATATATCCAAACGAATCATGATACTATGGTTAGTATTCTTCATAAATACACATGTCTTACTAAATTCATCGAATATATGTTATTTTTTTTTAAATATGTTTATGAACCTAAAACATTGAAAGCAATGACCATTTACAAAAGCCAACTAATTTTTAAAAGTAAAATAATAGAATATTAGTAAAAAAAAACATATATATAATTTGATGAATGTTTTCATAAATTCATTTGTTATAGTTTTTCAATTAAGTGACAAAATATTTTGAGTTGTAATTGTTAATAAGTATTGTTTTTTTTTCAACAGAAACTTCGATAGATTTTTTTTTTTACAAAAAACTATATGATTGAACTCTTTTATTACATAATTTAATTTATTTCAATTGTAATCTATTAAAACAAAATTTAGAGAAGATGATATTGGGTTTATTTTGCTTAAAACTACATCATTTAAAAGGTTATATACTTAAGTTTAGGTATATAACAACCACATATTCATTTTTTCATATATATATATATATATATATATATATATATATATATATATATATATATATATATATATATCATTTAATGTAATAAAGTTATTATTTTATGTATATTTTTTAATATTTTAATATAGAATGATAAAAACTTTATAAAAAGATATAAATTTGACACTTTAAGTAGCCGAAAATATATTGGTTTGATTAGTAAAATGATAAACATATTTTGCAGTTTTTTTTCAACAATTTTATGAAAGTAGGTTGGAACAAGGTTTAGGGGACCATTGAAAACATGAAGAGGTTCCTAGATTTGCACATTTTGTTTTGAATATGTCTGGCTTTAGACACCTTACAACCAAAACAACCTCAGCTTTTGTAAGACATGATTAGAAGAAAAAGAAACATTTGACCGTGTTTTTGATTGTTACAGCACATCAATAATTGTTTCAAACTCAAACATGTGTTAACAAACTCCATGTATTATTTTTACCTCATATCCCTCATCATAATTCAGTAATTTATCAAATTTTGTTATAAAATGTCAGTTGTATAAGAGACAAAAAGAAGTGATGAAGTCATGTGAAAAGTCAGTAGATGTTATCGACCTTTTTTTTAAGTAACATATTTACATATTTCCCAAAAATTTAGTCAATACGTGAATTCAATCCCTCGTCGGCTCGTCCTATATTCCCAACTCCACTATTGATAATAAGTCATATTCGAAAAGGTATAAATGTTTTAGATCCATTCTTTTTCGTGTCTATGGAGGATGATTTCATGGACAATAATCAAAGCATGAGATTTAGGTTTGTAATATTTATTTTATCTTGAGAGAATATAAAACAATTGGTATATTCTTAAACTACTTAACATCTAATATTTTCATACCACCTTCTATAGCATGAGAACGATTGTAAGGTCCAAGGGTGTGCTGTGGAAAAAAAATAGGGGAGTCTATCCCCCAGACCCCCACTCTCTCTTCGCATGTGATTGGTTAGTATTTTTTTCATTTTTTTAATATTTATTAAATTATATACTTAATAAAGTTATAAAAATATATCAAAATTTATGGTTTTTAATTCACTACAAAACGAGTATAATATTTGTATGAAATATATGTTTTTTTTAAGTGAAAGATTTTGAGGGAAAGAAAAATAAAGAAAAACTAATGTGATAGACACAACGTGAAGAATACTTCTTGCACACACCTTTGGGTCTAATTGACATCTAACTATTGTCCTTGTATTTTTTATTACTTGATAAAATTCAGTCATTTCAAAAAAAAAAAATAGAATAAAATAAAATAAAATACCCAAAATTTTAAATAACTTAACTAAAAAACAACTGCAATTTTTTTTTAAACAGCTAACACATACGCTCTAAATGCGATGCGACTATTTTCTTAATTTTATCACCGGTGTATTAACTAAGGGTTTCCGTATAATAAATAAATTAATAAATAAATAACCAAAGGTTTCATTGCCAATTTTTGGTTGGCTTATTTAATGTAATTAAAATATTTATTTCGTAGAAAACCTATAAAAGAAAAATTGACGTTCTATTTAATCTTGGGATGTAATCTTATGTGAAATTGTCTCAAAAAGAAAAAGACTGACGAAAAGAACATATGGGGAAGTGCTAAAGAGAATTAACAGAAAAATCAGTTTTCGTTATGCTTTTTTAATTCAAATAAACTAAAATTTTTGTTTGTTTTTTTTTCTGCAAAAAAATAGAATATGAGTTTACAAAAGAAAAAAAAAAGAATAAAGTGGTACTTTTTGTTAATATAAATTACATAAATATATTTGTTAAAAATATTAGAAAAAAGCTGATAGCCATTCTTTGCAATGAACGATCATGATATCCAACTTTAATTGATTACGTTTAAATAATTTAAATCAGACTTTAACTCAAATACGATTTTTTTGTTACAAAAGATTGACATAACTCATAACCAAAAACTTATAAGTAGTGGAATCAAACACAAAACTTGTTTCCATGTGGAAATATTAAGTCCATTAAGATTTTCTAAAAGCATAACATGTATACCTATTTAGTATTTATGCCTCAAGTTCTTGTTGTCAGAGCAAAGTATACAAATAGTAGAAAATAGAACACTTCTAGAGAGAGAAACAGAAGCAATTTCTACTGACATTTTTGTTTCCATTTCAAGTTTTAAAAAATGGCGAATGAGTGAGTGAATTTCACAGATGGGTATTGAGAGAAGAGAGGAAGCTCGTTTCTGTTTTTGTCTTTTTTGTCTTCGTTTTGATCACATAAGAAGAAGAAGAAGACGACAACAGCGAACAGTGATTTCATCTTCATGTTTTAAAATCCCTCCAATCATTTCGGTTTTTGTTTTCATGCTCCTGATGTCTTCCCCTGTTTTTCCGGCGACCTCTGCTAAAAAAATCCGGCGAGACCACCATGTTTTCCGGCCACAGGAAGAAACCAATAAGATGAAGCTGGTTAAAGCTCATCTCATGAAGATTAACAAACCTTTTGTCAAGTCAATTCAGGTACTGCTTTTTCGAATGAAATTAAAAAAGAAAAAGAAAATATAACTTTTTCTTTCATTAATACATTCATATATTACATATATATCAAATACCCATTTGGATAAATTCGAATAAATTTCAATTTTCTTTTTTTCTTTTGGGACAGAGCCCAGATGGTGATACGATAGATTGTGTTTTGAGACATCATCAGCCAGCTTTTGATCATCCTAAATTGAAAGGAACGAAGCCATTGGTGGGTTTATATTATCTTTTGGATTAATATCACATACAATAAGTATAAGTATTGCTTCTCTTTTTGATTAAAGATTTGTTTTTGAATATGTATATATAGGATCCACCTGAGAGACCAGATGGGCATGATGAAGGAGAAATAAGCTCTGAAAATCATCAGCTATGGAGTTTATCAGGTGAATCATGCCCAGAAGGAACAATTCCTATCAGAAGAACAAGTGAGCAGGACATTTTAAGAGCAAATTCTGTTAAAAAATTCGGTCAAAAAATTGTACGACCAGTTAGAAGAGACACTTCTAGCTATGGACATGAGGTTAGTTCTCAAAAAAAAAAAAAAAAAAAAAAAAAAAAAAAAAACTCATAGTGTTTTGTCAAGCCTCGAACCTGACTCAGTTTGTTTTATCTCAAACCCCAAACATGTATCCATAATCGAAGCTATGCCTGATAAGAAGGGTCAAATTGGATTGGTAGGGCTAATTGGTGAAATGAATAAAGTCTTTTCTTTTCTATTTTCCTTCGGTTCATATATAATTAGTGTAATTTATATAAGTATAAAATATATAACTATTAGAACAAAATTTTAAATCTTTAATGGAAACAATTTTAAAAAAATTGTAAGTATTTAAATTTATATATTTTATTTAAAACATAGGGGGTGTTTGGCTAATCTTTTCACAGGACAAAAGAACTTTTAGGAAAAGTCACAAAAAGCTAGGAATTCCTGATTTTTCCAAAAATCAGTTTTTCTTATATCAAATTCTTAAAAGTTGCTTTTAAAATATTTTTACCAAACATCTTTTCCCTCTATCTTTTTCTAAAAGTTCTTTTTGTCCCTCAAAAAAATAGGTCAAACACCCTCATAATCCAAATTAAAATAATCCATGTCTAAGAATTTACATATCAAGAAGCATCTCCAACCCCATACTAAAACTTCACTTTTACGTTAAACTTTTATAAAAAACCAACATTAAGTTTACATAAAATATGTTGTTGGTATACAATATTATATTATTCATTAACATGTATATTAAAATTCCAGCAATACAAATTGGTCCTTTTAACTTTGACTTTATTCATTTTTAGTTTAGTTCTATTATTATATCTAATAATTTAAAATAGATTTCAAAAGTAAGTAAAATACATAATTGATATATATTGCAATCTTAGTAATATAATACAAACACACAAGTGGCATATATGTGTCGAGTTTGTAAAAACCCAATAAATATAGGGGTTGTTTTTGGAAAAGTATAAAGTTGGATAAAATATACTTATTTTTTGGTGTTAGATATAATATAATGGGTTGGAAAGATTTACCCTTTGAGAATATCATTTACATTATTTTTATGAATTTTGGTGTTAATGGTTGAGAAGTGCCATTTTAAGTATGTGAAGATTTTCATGGCTTTGCCCTCATTTCAGAGATTTCTACTGAAGGATAGTTAATTAATTGTAATACAATGGTACTACTTTGATAATGACATGGAGGTGACAAAACTATTATTATCTAGTTGTCATCAAATAACAGCATTAAAACAAGTAATACCCAAAGGCTAAAGTCACCTCTCTCTTCATTTATACAAGTTATTTCTATTTTATGATTATTAAAAGGTATTCTACAATATTGTCTCATTTGGCATGAACGTGATCCTTGGGTTTTATACTAAGTATCTAAGTCCAATACACGTACATCAAACATCAAACACAGTACAAATAATAAATTCTCTTTATGAATTATGAATTAATTGTTGAAAATTGGGATTAATAAAGTTGAAAAATGGCAGCATGCAGTTGGATATGTAAGTGGGAATAAATACTATGGAGCAAAGGCAAGCATAAATGTGTGGGCTCCAAGGGTGACCAATAGATATGAATTCAGTCTATCACAAATGTGGCTTATTTCGGGTTCCTTTGGTCATGATCTCAACACCATTGAAGCCGGTTGGCAGGTATTTTCATTTACACCCCTTCTCTTTTACTCTCATTCATTTTCACCCCTTCGATTGTCCACCGTTTAATATATATGACCTTTTGGTTTAATAAAAAATCGAAGGAAAATCAGATAGGCATTTATTCATAATGATGGTGTTTTCACTTTTTCTTTACGATTTTAGCCTTACTTTGTTTAACTTTAAAGTTTAAATGGATGGAGCAGAACTGTAAAAAGAGATTTTGAAATGATATGTGCAGCATGAGGTCCATTAAATATGTACCTGCAAAGCGTTTTTCACACTTTATGTAAAGAAAATGTAGAAAAGTCATTAAATGCATTTTTTTAGTCAAATCTGTTATACATGTCATGATGCTACATATCAAATATTCTATTAAAGTCTCTCTCTTTTTTTTTTTTTTTTGTATAAATTATCATTCTAAAAGCTCTATCCTGTGTATTTAAAGACCAGAAAAGATAAACATTGAGTGTTCTTCAAGAAGTATATATATATATATTTTATGATAACAGTTTTTACTAAGACTTCATATTGTCAAATCCGAAGTAGTAAAGCAAGAACTATTTGTACTTCATGCAGTAAAAATAGTAAAAAAAAGTACAAATAGATGTTTCTTAATGCCATTTAAAGCTGATTTAAGTCACTAAAGTCCTCAACTACCTTCCCATCAAATTGAATTTATTGTTTTACCAAATATCTATTAAATTTATCAAATTGAATTTATTATTTTACCAAATTTCTATTAAATTTTTATTCAACAGGTAAGCCCAGAGCTGTATGGGGACAACCGCCCTCGATTCTTTACTTATTGGACTGTAAGTTGTACAATTATGTGTATTTTTAAATAAATTACTATTATCTTTAAAAGAATATATAATATTAACTTAAAATTACAGAACGATGCATATCAAACAACGGGATGTTACAACTTGCTATGTTCAGGATTCGTACAAACAAATAATAGGGTTGCGATTGGAGCTGCTATATCTCCATTGTCTGTATACAATGGTGGACAATTTGATATCAGTTTGATGATTTGGAAGGTAAATTCTTTAAACCATTGTACACTATAAAAAATGAATTTTAAAACGAGTTCATATAATCAAAAATATATATAAAAAATAAATAATAGTTATTTGGGTTTTCAGGGGTAAAAGTGTCATAATGCATGTCCAGTTTTCTTGCATAAAATTTTGATTCAAGAACCACATCAAAGATTAAGAAAAAAAATGTTCGGATTAACTTATATGCTTTCAAATTATAATAAGTTGATAAGTTGTTTTGAATGATACATAAGTTTGCTTATTTTTTGAGCTTATTATAATTTAATGTCATTTGATACCATTAAAATTGCTTACAAACTAAAAACTAACTTTTCAGCTGAACTCTTTAATGTCATTTGATACCATTAAAATTGCTTACAAACTAAAAACTAACTTTTCAGCTGAGCTCACCAAACAATGATAAGCTCACCAAACAATGATAAGCTCAAACACATGATAAACTGACTTAAAAGCTAAAAACTAATTTTTCAGCTTAGCTCACCAAACACAACGTTTGGAAAATCATTGTCAAAAAATAAGAATGGACAAATTATTATGCATATCATTGTTATTTTTTATTGTCTCTTCATGATCCTATCGAAATCAGAAAAAAAAATGTAAAAATGTATTGCTGAAACTCGCATTTTCTTTGGTTTAACAGTGATAAATTACATCAATTTTCCCAAAATCAATCAAATCACCTAACATAAATTATCAATAACAACTAGGATTACCTATATGTCCTCTCTTCTAAATTGTTGGTCTTATTGTCTTTTTAGTCAAATTGACTTATTATTTACATTACTTAATTAAGTAATTTGATCAAAATTTGAAGGGAAAAGAACAAAAAATATCAACTTATTCAAGGTATTATACAGGATCCAAAGCATGGCAATTGGTGGTTGGAATTCGGATCTGGTACCTTGGTCGGGTATTGGCCCGCTTCTTTATTCAGTCACCTCCGTGATCACGCAAGCATGATTCAATTTGGGGGAGAAATTGTAAATAGTCGGTCTTGGGGTTCTCACACATCGACCCAAATGGGAAGCGGGCATTTTTCGGGTCAAGGATTCGGTAAAGCATCTTATATCAGGAATATGCAAGTGGTTGACTGGGGCAACAGTTTAATTCCTTTGTCCAACTTTAAAATATTAGCTGATCATCCGAACTGTTACGATATTAAAGGTGGGGCAAACAGGGTGTGGGGTAACTATATCTATTATGGTGGACCGGGTAAGAATCCTAGGTGTCCGTGAAATAGACATGACATTCTAGTATCGAGTATAAGTATACCAAAGGGTGAAAAAGTTTTGAGATTTTTTTTTTCGCTTTAGTTTTCCCTATGAGGTTTCAAGATTTTTCCATGATGTGTGGGTATTTTGTTTTTCTAACACATAGGATTGTAATCACAACATTTATGTAAAGTTATAGTTTTGAGTACTAAAATTTGATATAATGTTAGGTTGAGTGCATACTGGATTTTTTTTTCACATGTATGAAATTTATGGCGAAATATTTGGATAGTTTAGTGCCAAGTTTTAAGTTATTCAAGTTTCTAATCCCGTTCTTGTAAAAACATAACGAGGTCATGCTTAATGTGCTAAATAGCTCAGGGATGCATATTGTATGTATCATCGAAGTTAAGTCAATATGATGCTCAATAATCAAAGAGAAAATGACACTGAACATTATGATAGAATATGAAAGAATATGTTTATTTATCAAATGAGAATGATATAGAATGTTCCCTACATAATGTGATTCCATCATGTTATTTCGTTAGAAATGATTTTTTAACACTATGTGGTATACTTATGTTTCATCATTTTATGTCACCTCAATGCTACAGTCTCTTCCTTAATTTTTTAACTCTATGTTTCATCTTTGAAGAACAACTTACAAGTTATGATTTACAATGTATAAGAGAAAAAAAAAAACCACAGCCAAAGAATAGGGTTAGGAAAGGAGAGAGGGCGGAATCGTCATCTAAAAAAAATGAAAATTTTCACGTATTTTTCAAAAAAAAATGAAATTTTTTTTATTTTTTATTAGTTAATTCAAGTTCCGAAAATAATATTTAAAAAAAGAATTTTTAGATTTTTCATTTATTTTACATTTTAAAATTATTTTTTAGAATATGTCAGTGTAATATTCTATTAGAATATTTCACGTATTTTAAAAAAAAAAACGAGATTTTTTTTATTTTTTTTAGTTAATTCAAGTTCCGAAAATAATATTTAAAAAAAAAAAGAATTTTTAGATTTTTCCGTTTATTTTGCATTTTAAAATTATTTTTAGATTTGGTTTTACTGTCCCATAAAATTAGAATGGTCTCAAATGAACTTGAACTTTTATATATATATATATATATATATATATATATATATATATATATATAAGCTTTAATGTATGATATACATATAGTATTATTTATGTTTGAGTTATTAAGCGTTTATATCATTGAAGTTTATTTTTATAACATCACATTGTTATCTTTATTTGTGAATTTAATTTCCTTTCTTTAGAAAGAAAGACATATATTGTAAAGTTAATTTAAATTATTTTTCTTGTATATAACAAACAATACATTTTTTTTGAGATCTGTCTGGAACAGTTACTTAAAATATATATATATATATATATATATATATATATATATATATATATATATATATATATATATATATATATATATATATATATTTCAATACATATCGATTGAAAGCAAACGGACAACCATAGATTGAATAAGTCATAATACCAAACATACACTTGATCATTCTCAAAGGTGTCCCCTTATTAACACGATTGTATATTCCAGATAAATTAATGCATCATTTCAGTGATGACTTTATGGATGGAATCCAGATAAAAAGAAGAGGGGACAGTATGCAGAGAGATTAAATATGAAAGATGGCCTTATCGCTCATCGTTTACACAAATGATTTAATATTTTATACTGAAGGAATATCATTGAATGACAACATAAAAGATAAATATAAATAATTATAAGCCAAAAAAAAAAATCAAAATCATGGACTTTGCAAAAAAAGGAAAAGTTACGATTTTCATGAAGATATATATCGAGTGTTTCCATGCACTCTAGTTTATTTATATTATAAAAATATAAAAGTTTCAAAAGGAATTTACAATGTGGCAGATGATGACTGATCAGACATTTGAATCTTGAATTGGTCCACACAAGAGAAGGAGTGATGATTAGAAAGAGATTTCACAACCACAACCAGCAGTTGCTTTTCTAAATATAATCTCTTATACTTAAATGCCCACACCAACCTGTCTTTAAAATACACAAAGAAAAAACTCAAATGAATGACTGAAAATGACTTTGTTGCCCCCACCATACCAACTGGCTAATATGCAGGTATGATATACCCATGGGTAGGAAAGGGAATTGTATTCCAGAATCCAGATCATATATGACCTTGGAATCCGCATCAACATAACTATACTGTATGTGTATGTGTGTGGGGGGTGGGGGTTGACAAGGTATTTACGTCTTTTATCCGTCAAACGCACTCTTGCTTCACTAGCAATATCATTTTCTTTAAAAAACTTGTTCGCTTTAATTTTTAATTATGATAACAGTATGGTAGTGAGAATGCAACTATATATCATTGATAAACAAAAAGATGGCACAAAATATAACCAATAACAAAATTTATGAATTCCTGAATCATATAAATTTCTATAATTGAGTTGAAGTTGATGTTGAAGCTTCCTGTAAGTAGTTGGATCCACCAAGCTTTTGTCTTGCAATTCCTTTAGCAAATTTACCGCATCTCCACACCTCTGCTGTGTGGAAAACTAATGAAGCATAGTGAAATAGGTAATGCAGCCGACCTTTGATTTCCAATCATCTCCCTCAAGTAACTCACAGCTTCATCTACTTCACCCTCAAGTGTTAAAGAATTCACAAGCGGGTTATACGATTTACTACTTGGAACAAAACCTTTGGCCTTCACCTCATCACAAATCTTTCTAGGATTACATTACATGTTCTTCCTTGAGAGCACAAACCATGGATCAAGTGATCAAGAATTCGGAAGACAATCATACACGGGTAGACTGTGCTCCCCTCAAAAAATCGTGCATACTGTAATTTTTTTTTTTTTAAAAGATTAGTTTAAGGTGCCACTACTTAGCCTAATGTTTAAACTTCAAAAGGCTAAAAGCCCAATTAACGTCCAAATGTGGATTTTGTGGGCTCACTCAAATGCAACATCGGAAAGAGCGGGAGGACCGATTTCATCAAAAATCGAAAAAAGCAAAATTGCTAGAAGCTTAGAACAGAACTCGCTGCTACCGCGGGACCTGGACGGCTGGAATAGAGAAATAAAAACATCAACAGTGAATGGCATGAACTTTTGCGGTGTTGTCTACAGTGGAAGAACAAAAAGTAGAAGGACAAAATTGTTGGAAGGTTAAAAATTGCAGCCTTTAAAATTGAAATCATGAAACATGTAAGTTTCCTATATGACTGTTAGGAACCCTAATTTTAATAATCACAAATTATCAAGCATTCAACTTTGAATTTTTGAGTTGTGATTTTACCCTCTTGATTAGAAGAGCGACCTTAAACTTTTGAACTACAATTTTAATTTGAAGAAGTGATTTTAGATTTTAATTTAATCTTGTCGATTCAAACCTGAAGAGCTTCACAAATTAATTACTCTACAAGCTTATAATTAAAATCAAAATCACTACTCAAAATTAAAATCGCAGCTCAAAAGTTCAAAGTCACACCTCTAATCAAGACCACAGCTCCAAAGTTCAAAGTTACATGCATGGTAATTTATTATTATTAAAATTAGGGTACATAACAAGCATATAGGAAACTTATTTGTTTCATGATCTCGATTTTGGAGTCTGTGATTTCTAAACTCCCAACGATTTCTTCCTTCTACCTCTATTTCTTCCGCTATAGTCAAAACCGCAACAACAGGTGATTCACAATTGATATTTTTCTTTCTCTATTCCAGTCGTCCACGTCCAATGATAACAACGAAGTTGTGTTCCAAGCTTCTAGCGATTTTGTTTTTTCATTTCTTTATGAAACCAATCCTCCACTATTTCCAACATGGTATTTTGAATGAGCTCACAGTTCACAAAGTCATTTGGACGTTAATTGGACTTTTAGCTTTTTGAAGTATAAACATTGGGCTAAGTGGGCTAAGTATTATAAACTAAACCTTTTTTTATTAATTTTTACTGTACTCAGGATTTTTTTTTTAGGGATAGCACAGTCCACCCTTGAACACAACACGTATAATGTTAATGAAAAGAGGGAAGCTAATATGTATCTTATGCTTGGATAATTAGGGATTTGAGGAACTTTTATATCAGCATAATTTTACTTAATTTTGCTTCAAACCTCGTATGGATTTCGACCTGATGATACTTATTATATCTACAATTCAAATGCAGCAATGACGTCAAACCATGGAATCCAAATTCCATTTGGATGGGATATTGGGGAGGTGGGTGAAATTGAGCATTGAGACAAAAACACTTAAAAAGTCATAGAATCGATGGAAGCTCCAGGAAACCTGCAAAAGATGCTAACAAGGGAAAAGATAGTTTGGGAGAGAAGTAACACATAAAAAGGAGCAAATACTAACAGCAAAAAACCAAACCCCGCGACACATATACAAAGGGAGAAGTTACTCAAAAACCCTAATATTTAACCCTCCTTTTTGAGGTCATGTCCTCAGAAAGAGCAAGCTCCTCCATATATGGCCATATACTATCATCTCACTTCCTTCTCAGATGTCCTCTCCTCCTCCTACATTGAACAACCATTGGCTTCACCCTCCTTACCGTTGCAGATAGGGGCCTCCTTTTGTTCATACCACCTAAGTCTTCATTCTCTCAATTTTTTAGTGATTTGTGTCACACTCAATGCATTTCTTATAGCTACATTTGGTGTCCTAGTTAGCAGAGTCGTGCCACAAGTCCACCTCAACATACTCATTTTTGTTACTACTATCTCTCTTGTTGCTACTACCATCTCTCTTGTGGTCCTTCTTGCTCAGGCAACCTGCCTTTATAGGATGTGTAATATTTACCTCCACTACCCTTGTGGATCATTGACCCCAAATACCTGGAGCTCTCCATTGGGAGAAGAGCTTTGATAAGACCTGTTATTCGAGACTAAGGGATTCTCTCAAAACAGAGCAAAACTCTATAATTCTTATTCCATCTTAATCAAAAAGTCATTTCAAAACCCTATATATATATATATATATATATATATATATATATATATATATATATATATATATATATATATATATATATATAAGTGTTAATAGATAAACCTATCCTAAATTAAAAGATACCGGCGGAGTTTAGCCAAGTCCGTCTCCAGCCGAGTGATTTGATCAGTGTTGTTCACCATCTCCATACCCTAAATAACGATGAACAATCCCTGTGAATAATGTTGACGTAAAGAGTACCCCATGGAGGTTTTTGTTTTGATTGCTAAGAATTATTATGAATTGAAGATTGTTCTTCTTGGAGAGTCCATTCCACTCGAATGAATGGAAAAACCCTAATATCTTTTATCTGTTTCATAGCTTGATTATCAATGAAATCTGATTCTTATGCAAAAATGTATCAGGGTCTATCAGAAAACAATTACTAATGTTTTACTAACTGCTATGAAAATAAATAAAGTGCAACTTTTACACCTTCTATTGAATTGTGGAGGATATTGGATTAGTAAAGTTTTGTGGATTAAAGTGCAGCTTTTACACCTTCTATTCAATACAGTAAGCTTTTGATTATTGCTCTTGCTGTTGGTTATTTCTTAAAATTCAGTTCATAGCAATTCTTTTATGAACATAAAACCAATGAATGATATATGTTATTCTGAACCTATAGAAATGCTTCACAGGTGTAATATTTTTGATTTATGGGCTTACATTTGTTTTCTTTAACCCAATAATGTCAAAAATGAAAAAGGAAGATTGAGACCATTTCAGCACTAGGTTGAAACCGAACATGTTTCATGGAGAGAAAAAAAATTACTTGTATGAAGAGTTGATATTTTGTAAACAAATCATATGGAACGCTATCTTCTTTTTAACCAAACATGGTATTTGAGTGGATTTCAAATTCAAATCCTTCAAAATCCAAACCCCCTAAAACCAAACACCCCCTAAGAGTTTCAACTAACATAGTAAAGTTTACCAGAATTGAACCACTTGGAGTTTTGTTCAAATTGATTAGAAAACAAACTCATGCTACTATTTATTTAAAAAGAGTTGGTATTTTGTCTTAAACATTGTTATTATCTAGCAAGTGGTTTTGAGTCCGCCATATGCAGAACTTTTGGGCTAATAAGTAAATAATGTACATAAATGTTACTTAATGTCTAGCATATGCAACCAAACTTCTAATCACTAAAATGTTTCTCTATCACTGAAATGTTACTAAATGTTATGCTTGTTTATAATCTTGCTTATAAGGGATGTAAACAACAGTAACGGATAGCAATTAGCAAATAAGTTACAATCAATTTTAAATAAATAAATAAACACTTCTGCAACTCCGTTTTTCAAACAATCGATACAAACTAACTATTAATCAGCGTCGAAAGTATAAAAAATGAAGTTTCAAGGCAAAAAGAACAAGGTTCAGCATAACAGTATCTCCAAAACGAAATGTATAGTACGATACCTAGAACTCGATTTCGAAACCGCAGTGTGTATAAGCTCAACTCTTAAACTGATTTGCCAAACCTTTAACTCGATTTAGAAACCACAGCTAGCTCCAACTCTTAAACTGATTTGCCCAAGTAACCCTATGTTTAGCACAGAGCTCTTGACTCGATTTTGCAGGAAACGCGATTTGCCCAAATAACCCTAAATCTTGCACAAGTCTCTCTAGGTGTTTGGTATTTGGAAAAACAATCCCATTTTCCAAATACCAAACACCCCCTTAGAATGCGAATACAATCTGTCTCGATGTTATGACTTATTTCTCCCACTAATCGATAATTTGAGTATTAAATTATAGAGTAAAAATGGTAATTGGTTAGTAATTTTTTTTAGATGGATTGTAATTATAATTCTTTTATTGTGGATTGATTGTGGTTTTGGTCCTAAAATGTAGCTAGTCAAGAAGATATTAGGGAAAATGACTTATCAAGGTAATTAATTTTTCTGTATATTTACATCTGTGTAATTATCTTTTTTTGTATACATCTAGGTAACAAACTTGTTGGAAGTATTCATATATGACCATTATGACCTGCTGTAGCAGGTTAAATCATAAATGTGAACACTTTTAACAAGTTCGTTACCTAGATCTGTATAAAAAAAAATTATCCAAATATGAACAAAACCAGAAGTAAGAGTAAATTACACAAATGGTTCTTGTGGTTTCGGGAAATTTGTGTTTTTGGTCCCTAACTTATTTTTTTAACTCGGATGGTACATACTATTTATTTTTGTTGCACGTTTGGTCGCTACCTTACCTAAAAAGACTATTGTGCCCTTATTACTTGGTTCATGTCTTACCTAAAAATACAATTGTGCCCTTATTAATTAATTTATTTTTAATTAGTTTTCTTATTTATGTATTTATTCTTTATATATTTAAAAAAAATTAATAGACCCCACATATATGTATCTCCTCACCATCACATCTCTTATCCTCCTCAACTTCTATTTATTTTTCATATTTAGTGATATCGACGTCTTCACCATCCCTTCTTTTTTCGGTCATTCAACTCCGTCGAATCAACACCACAACCTACTAAAGATGAAGAGACAGTGGGTTATGGTGTTGGTTCGCCAGAGTTGAAGGACCAAAAAAAGGATGGTGAAGACGTCGACGTCACTAAAGATGGAAAAAAATAGAAGTTGACGATGATAAGAGATGGGATGGTGACCGGTGAGACCCAAATTAAATTTCTCAAATGTGGTTTCAGGTTTACGGTGAGGAGATACAGATATGTGGGGTCTATTAATTTTTTTAAATATATAAAAAAAATACATAAATAAGAAAATTAATTAAAAAATAAATTAATAAAGGCACAATAGTCTTTTAAGGTAAGACGAGGACCAAACGCGCAACAAAAATAAACACTAGGGACCATCCGAGCTAAGAAAATAAGTTAGGGAGCAAAAACATAAATTCCCCCAAACCACAGGGACCATTTGTGTAATTTACTCTTACTTTTTGTTTTGTTCATATTTGGGTAACTATTTTTTTTGTATACATCTAGGTAACGAATTTGTTGAAAGTGTTCACATCTAGGATGTAACCTGCTACAGCAGAACATAATGGTCATATGTGAACACTTCCAAAAAGGTAGTTTCCCAGATGTGAACATACCTAAAAGTTAATTACCTTAATAAATCATTTTCCCAAGATATTGATACGAACATTAGCCAAATTATTACGTCGGCAATGATATAGTTGTTGGAAAACAAAAATTACGTCATTGTTATTTGATGTTTTTGAAGAAAATAGTTCAAAATGGTAAAATAGTTAAATTTTTATCATGAAAAGCATTCATTTAAATATAAAAATATGTTCTCGGACAAAGACAAATTTTTCAAAATCTAACTGCACATAACTTTTAATTAGAAAGATTTATCATACTTTTTTATTTGATGTAACATAATTTCTCTTCAAAGTATTTTAAAAGTTTTATAATTTTTTATTATGTTAAGTAAAATTAATCTAAAAATTGAAAGTTTATGTAAAAAGTCAACTTTTGTACAATTTATATAACGACAAAAATAACTAAAGGGGTCTTCGATCAATCCCATAAAAGAGTACTCCCCAGACCCCATTTCATCGAAAGGAAAAATGACTTATTAGGGTAATTAAGTTTCATAATTGTTCAAAAAATAGCATCCACATAACATCCCAAGATATTGATACGAACATTAGCCAAATTATTCCGTCGGCCATGATATAGTTGTTGGAAAAAAAATTACGTCATTGTTATTTGATGTTTTTGAAGAAAATAGTTCAAAATGGTAAAATAGTTAAATTTTTATCATGAAATCATTCATTTAAATATAAAAATATGTTCTCAGTCAAAGACAAAATTTTCAAAATCTAACTGCCTATAACTTTTAATTAGAAAGATTTATCATACTTTTTTATTTGATGTAACATAATTTCTCTTCAAAGTATTTTAAAAGTTTTATAAATTTTTATTATGTTTAAGTAAAATTAATCTAAAAATTGATAGTTTATGTAAAAAGTCAACTTTTGTACAATTTTTATAACGACAAAATAACTAAAGGGGTCATTTCGATCAATCCCAGAAAAGAGTACTCCTCGGACCCCATTTCATCGAAGGATTATTCTTTCGACATTCAATCTTTCAACACAGAAGCAAGGTGAAGTTGCAATTGAAGATTATGTGACGGATTGCATTGAAGCCTTCTCAATCAATCTGTTGTTATCTTAAACCTGCTGAAGTGATCCATAAAATTTGTTCTCTCTGAAGATTCTCAAGCTGAAAGCGCTATCTTTCAAGAATCTTTTCATCAAGCCGCCTCACCCAATGTGCGTTCAATGCCATAATTTTGAAGAAAATGCCCAAACTGCTCAAGATGAAGTCATTCATGGAAGATTCATATGTTCATCCTGATGCTGTGAAGAATTTGAAGATTAATGCTGAAGCCAAGCTCTCGAAGAAGATTGGCAAGAAAAGTCAGCTACTTTTTAGGGGGAGCTTGTTGGGTCAATGAAGAAAATAAAGCTATAAACCAAGGGGAGATTGTTGGGTCAAAAATATGGTTTATACTTTAGGCATTAATAGTTTTTGGTCATGTAATATATTTATGCAGTTGTATTTACGGCCCAATGGGTGTTTACGGCCGTAAACCCATTTACGGCCCATGTTTCCCGTGTATATATATAGGGGTGAGGGGTGTGAGGAATAGATTGATGAACAGAAGAGAGTGTACGTAACAAGGAGCTTAAGTGTGTGTATTCTAAGGTGTGTTCTAGAAAGAGAAAAGAGAGTGTGTGTTAGTGTGTGAATCTTGTATCCGAAACTTCATTCATATCAATACATACAAGATTCATCATCTTATTCTTCTCCTTCTCTTCTATTTGATCTGACATCATCCGTTTGATTGAGATTCTGCACCATCAAATGGATCTGATTGATAACGACAAGGAGCTTATGTGTGTGTATTTGAAGGTGTTCTAGAGAGAAAAACTAGAGAGAAGAACAAGTGTGTATTAGTGTGTGTGAATCTATTGTATCTGGATCTTCATTCTAATCAATTCATACATAGATTCATCATCTTCTTCTTCTCTTTCTCTTCTATTTGATCTGACATCATCCATTTGATTGAGATTCCGCACCATCAAATGGATCTGATTGATACACACGCAGATTAGGGACTTACAATTGGTTTATACTTTACTTTTCGTAAATTGACACTTTTAGCCCAAAAATTCAATTTCTTTTCATTTTAAATTCCAATTTCAACCAAAAATTTTAGTGTTTAATTTTTGACTTTTTATTTAAAATTTTGACTTTGACTTTTAAAACTTGACCTTTGACTTTTTCGTTTCACTTTTAAATTTTCAAATTTAGCTTTTCGGTTTGACTTTTAAGTTTGACTTTTTAAATTTGACTTTTGAGGTTGACTTTTGAGTTTTTATTCAAAGGCATATTATTAAAAAAAATGATGAGTTCTTCAAACGTTCCAGTCAATGAAGTTTCATGTACTCCATCTTGTAAAACTACGATTAAATTTCTTCGGGAACAAATTGATTTATTAAAAAGAGAAGTTGAGGACCTGAGATATGAAGGTTATCAACTCAGGAAAGGACAGAAACCTCTAAAGGCCCAATTAGAAACAAAAATAAAGGACTTTAAGAGAATTCAGCAAGAATACAGTGAAAAATGTGAAATTATGATTATATCAAAAGACTGAATGATGAGTTAACTACTGAGCTTGATACATTAAAGAGACAATTTGATACTGCAAATTTTAATTTTAGAAAATTTGATGGATCAAGCGAGGTAGTTGCCAACATGATTGATCATTGCATGCAGTTCAAACGAAACCAACAAAAGGGTTTAGGATACGATAGTGTACCTCCTCCTTATAATCATACATATCAGTAGCAACCCCTATCCAAAGATGAGATTGCCAACGAACCATTCATGGTTTATGGCAAGCCATCTGGTTTCATTTCAGGGGGATTTATTAATGTTGAAAGTACTGACGTTTCTACTTCCCCTGCAGATCAACCCTTAGATCAGGCAAAGCGTGAAGTTGGAGAATCTGTTTCTGTTTCTGATTCTGATATTTTTGTTTCAAATGAAAAAGTTTTTGTTTCTGATGTTAAAACTAAGAATGTTTCGTGTGATGCTTCCACATCTACTACTGTTGAATTTAATTTCTTTGATATGTTTGATGAACTGTTTGGTAATTCTGATGTTTCTGTTTCTAGCTCATCTACTTCATGTGCAGGTAAAGTAGCAGAGGATGAGAACAAGGAGAACACCATTGAACAAACCAACTTCTCCTTGAACTCTGAATCTGTTGCTTCGAACTCAGCTGCTTCTGATCAACCCGCTGTTGAGAAATACAAGCCACCAATTCCAGCGCAACAGAGTGCTTGTTACAGGTGTGCATGTGGGAACAACAAGAGACAAGGCAAGGATATGCCACCAGGGGCAGGAAGAAACAACTTCACAGTGAAGAAAAAGACATGTTTTCACTATGGAACACCTAGACACATTGCTAGAAATTGTCCTAATTACGCATATGTTCCTTACTATGCACAAGGGTGGCTAAACGCGCCAAGAGGGAGATACTCCAAAAGAAACCCCTCAAGGTCACGTTCAGACAATGATGAATGGAACGTGCAGAAGGCTAGGAATCCAATTCCCAAGGGCAAGAAGGGAATGTCGGCCAAGAAGCCCAATCCAAGAGATGCTCCAGTGAAACAAAGACCGGTTAGGTCAAAGTCATCTCAACAGCCGACATCAAGATCAAAAGAAAGTACTGAGCCACCCATCAGATCGAAAAAGAAATGGGTTAAACCCAACTACAAATGGGTTCCGAAAGCTCAATCTCCCAAATCAACTAATGACTCTAATATTTCTACATCTTCTGTTTGTGATAAACAGGACATGTCGTGGGAGAATGTATCTTGCAAAGATGACAAAGGTCGACCCAGTTTCAAAATCGATTGGGATCCAAAGACCAACTAATCACGCTCTGTGTCGGAGCAGCTATGGAGGCATATCATCAGACTTCGGTTTGTTGGTATTGGCTATTCCAGGCACATGGTAGGGGACATCTTTCAACTGTACAACACTCAGAACATTGTTTGAGAGTATGTGTCCTTTTGCGGGAAAGGAAGAAAGGAAGAGATCACAAATCGGGTTAGTGCTTAATGACATGAAGAATTTTCAGATATGTTCTGAGATTATGCGTGCTGTTCTCAGATCTTTTAGATGCAAATTCACTCGGTGAATTACGGTTTGCGTTTTCTTCTCTATACTCCTGAGTTTATCTTACTCTGATTCGCTTCAAAGACAAATTTTTGTTTTAGGATAGTTTAAATTGCGAATTTACTTTCGTTTATCTCCTATGCACAAATTTAGGGGGAGAAATAAAAACAAAACAAAAATTATAAAAGTTTAAAAAATCCAAAAACATTAAAAAATTCAGAAAAATCAAAAATATTGTCGCTTACAATTTTACTTGTAGATATAGTACTGGGAAGTGATATTATCAAGTGATAACAGGCAATCTGAGTCTGCATAACGTACCCAAAATTAAATTGTCTATGCTCTATGTTTGATTCGCCGGTAGGCACGAAAGATTCTAAAAGGACTTGACTAGGCAGAGTTAAACTTAATGAATTCATACACTTGACAAATTTTGACCTAGTTAAATCCGTTTAGCCTGACAATACGATGCTTGGATAGGTTGAGCAGGGAGATAAATATGGGAATCTACTGGTCACATTAAAAGAACCTGTATCTGGAACCGTGGATTAACTCTTCCTCGATGTACGGATTTTGTCCTTAATTCCGGTATTGATGGGGCTACTGGGGAATTCCAATAAATTAGGCCTGTAGAATTTTTTTTTCTCTCTATCTGTCTGTTAGTCATATGTTGCTTCCTTTGCGTGATCGAGAGATCCGTCCTGGACTATAACATATGCAATTCTATTTCTCTGCATCTTCTATCTATGCAATTCTTCATGTTTGTTAGTCATATGTTGTCTCCTTTGCGTTATTGAAATACATCCGACCTGGTACACAACATATGCACCATTCTACTTCTCAATCCCTCTAAATCTGGTTAGTCATATGTTTCACCCTCTGCGAGATTGGAAGATATCCAACCTGGGTGTATAGCATATGCATTCTAAATCTGACTTCTCTCATAATAATTGTCTGCTCACCTAAAGTAAGGAGTACTTTAGAAGCTCCTGATTATTGGGGTATGTCAGGAAGCGGGAAACATGTTCTAGTACATTTAAAATTGAACAATCACTAGGTTGTCTGTAGATCTCGCTGCTCAATTTAGGTGGACAACAATATCTTTGGTCGTCGTCGGCTGAATGGTCCTTAAGGAATATTATCTAGGAACTTAGGATCACATTGTCTTGTCACTTATAGTATGTCCTAATTTTGTCACAATCTCTCGTGTTTAAGTGGACCACAATACTGGCGATTGACCAGATCTATTCATGAAGGGAGAGGTACTGATGAACGGATAAAGGTTGTCTAAAAACTTTGATCCCAAATCACTCTTAAAGTTAGATATCATTTTATTTTTGTTAAATTTGTTCATAGTTTCTTCTAATTTAAATATTAGGGGAGAATTAAAAATTTTAGAAACCAAACAAAAATCAGAAAATTAAAAATCCAAAAATAGTGTTATTTATGTTTTATTTATTTTTCAAAAAATATGAAAAATCCAAAAATATTGTGTGCTAAATTTTTCTTTTAGTTTTGTTTTGTCTTGAATAGTGAATTCAGGTGAAGATGAAACTCATGGAGTTTGTGTCGAAGATTTCTGAGCCAATGTTTCATCCGTGATCATCGAAGAATTCTCATTCGAAGGAGCAAGAAATGAAGATTATTCTTTCGACATTCAATGTTTCAACCCCAGAAGCAAGGTGAAGTTGCAATTGAAGATTATGTGACGGATTGCATTGAAGCCTCATCAATCAATCTGCTGCTATCTTAAACCTGCTGAAGTGATCCATAAAATTTGTTCTCTCTGAAGATTCTCAAGCTGAAAGCGCTATCTTTCAAGAATCTTTTCATCAAGCCTCCTCACCCAATGTGCGTTCAATGCCATAATTTTGAAGAAAATGCCCAAACTTCTCAAGATGAAGTCATTAATGGAAGATTCTTATGTTCATCCTGATGCTGTGAAGAATTTGAAGATTAATGCTGAAGCTAAACTCTCGATGAAGATTGATAAGAAAAGTCAGCTACTTTTAGGGGGAGCTTGCTGGGCCAATTAAGAAAAGAAAATTATAAACCAAGGGAGAGATTGTTGTGTCAAAAATATGGTTTATACTTTACTTTTCTAGGCATTAATAGTTTTTGTCGTGTAATATATTTTTTGCAGTTATATTTACGGCCCAATGGCTGTTTATGGCCATAAACCCATTTACGACCGTAAACCCATTTACGGCCCATGTTTCCCGTGTATATATATATATATATATATATATATATATATATATATATATATATATATATATATATAGGGGTGAGGGGTGTGAGGAATAGATTGATGAACAGAAGAGAGTGTACGGGACAAGGAGCTTAAGTGTGTGTATTCTAAGGTGTGTTCTAGAGAGAGAAAAGAAAGTGTGTGTTACTGTGTGTGAATCTTGTATCCAAAACTTCAATCATATCAATACATACAAGATTCATCATCTTATTCTTCTCATTCTCTTCTATTTGATCTGACATCATCCATTTGATTGGGATTCCGCACCATCAAACGGATCTGATTGATACACAGACATTTTAGGGACTAACATATACAGCATAAATCACAAAGACATAATGCAGGATATCACAATACTCAATATAAGCACATAAGACCCTTCGGTCACACAAAAGTTACCACTCTAGGTAAAGTATGTTGCAGACTTGGAGTTAATAGATTAAGCTGAGAAAGATGCACTTTTGGTCCCTTTGAAACTTAAAGATTGGATCTTGGTTGTTTGGACCATCCTGATGGATAAAGTTGGAAACTTTATCCATTATGGAGCTATTAAGAACTATAAAAATGAGATCTTGGTCCTTATATCCCTTCCATGTAAGAGCCATGATGTCTTAATGGATTATTAAGTTAGGGTTTTAGCTTTTGGGCCTTGTCTATCCATGGAAAGTCATAAAGGTGGAAACTTTATTACTGAGAATGATGTTATGGATCTAGATTTGAGTTTGGACGAGAGGTCTTTAAGGAATAAGTTCTTAATATGAAGTTTTGGATTCATACGGAGTACGTTTGGTGTACCAATAGGTAAGTTGCGCATAGTAGGTTAGAGTCTCGTGGTTTTGGACGAGATGCGACTACGCCCAATGTAGTAGTTGAGTACGCAGGGCGTACTCAACTAGATTGACTTTCCTTTGACTTTTTTACTTGTTAACTTTGACCTTTGACTTGTGGTTTGACTAATTTTGACCTAGGGGTATTTTGGGTATTTTAAGCACTAGTTTGAGACTAGGTCATTGTTTGTTGTATAGGTGACCAGTAGAGTTGGCGTTGGAGCAACATTATTTTCTGCTATCTTTCGGATTGTGAGGTGAGTTTCCTCACTATACTTGTCGGTCGATGGCACTAATGTCGGTCCAGTAGATTGTGTATCCTGGTTTAGGGTGTTGCTATCCTATAGCGATCTGTTAAGATCTGCATGAGTATCTGTTTGTTGTTATATGTCTTATATGTTGCATATATCGACATAATGTAGTTAGGTTGAGGCAAAACTGCTCTGTGCGGAGGCTAACAAACCTGGGAGCAATCAAGACATGAGTTGTGGGATCGGAATGCAAGCCAGACTCATGTTGTGGGCTTGGGGGTAATCCAGTACGATGGCTTTGGACCTAATGCTATTCCAGTCCGATGACTGATTGGACCTATTGTAGATAGGTAATCTAGTGCGATGACTAATTGGATCGGGGGTAATCTAGCCCGATGGTTGTGGACCCGAGGGTATTCGAAACTGACGATTGATTGGACCCAACATGCATGATTGTATATGTTATGTTGTGTGGTGGTATTTTGAGGGAACTCACTAAGCTTTAACTTACAGTTTTAGTTTTATGTTTCAGGTACTTCGAATGATCAGGGCAAGGCGAAGGCTTTATCGTGCACATCCTCTAGTTTTATGAGATTTGATTTTGGGATACTCTGATTTGTGATTTTGACTTTTGGAAACTAAGTTTGTAAACATTTCTGGTTTGTGGTTTGGTTTTGAAAAATGAAAAATCTTACCTTGATTTTCGGGATGTTACTAGTTTGTATTAGAGCCCTGGTTTGATAGAATTGGATGAACATTCGTGTGAATCCAGACTCAAACTAAGGATCTGTAACAGTTTTCAAATTATTTTCAAAAGTAACTAAGGAATTATGAGATGTGTACGATCAGTCGGAACAAGGAAGTTTACCTCAAGATACCCACACTGTTATTTGCTTATGATGATTATGATAGAATTGCATGCTAGTTTTAGGGTAGGGATCCTCAAGAATTGCATGATAAATTTGCCTAAATTTTGATGCCTTATTCCCTATGGAGTTTTATGCTCGAATGTTGCTTGCTTTGTGCTTTGTAGAACTCTTTCGGGTGTGAATTAACTACTAAATGAATACGTTAAGTCACATGCTGCAAATCTTAAATAATCTTTAAAAAACTAATTTGGTCATATTGCGCAATTATTGTCTGAGTCCGACAGTTGTAGGGTTGAGTTAGGGATGTCAAAAACCCCCGTGGGACCCCGTTCCCATGGGATACCGATACCGTACGAGAGTAATTTAAAAAAATTGGGAGCGGGAGCGGGATTAAACCCCGTTTATTTTCGAGATCGGGGTCGGGAGTGGGCATTTCCGTCCCGTACTCCCACGGGGGCCCCGTTTGTATATTGATATAAAAAATATATATTTAATATAAAATATGTATAGAAAATAGATTATCCAATTTAGGGTTTCCTACTTTCCGCCCTCAATCTCACTTCACGCATACGACTTCAACCTTCATGTCGACTTCTAGTCCCCTTTCTATTAAATTCGTAATTTCTCGTCTGTACTCTGTAACAATCACGTCTTCATCTTCGTCATCACTCTTCACAGTTCACAAATTACATTCACTGAGTTGCTGACTCACATCCCCTCTATCCTCAAAGCATAACTCTTTCTCTGGTGTGTACAATCAAGTCGGCGCCTTCCTGTGATCCTGAAAAGAACCTAAAACACATAACATGGTAAACACGAAGCTTATTGAATTCCCTAAAATACCACACATATGTCATTAGCCTCTCATGGCTATAGATCAATAAGACCCTCCGGTCATTGTGTCTCAGTGGGACCCTCCAGTCCCACAACTCAGGCAGACCCTCCGGTCCTTACTCAGATAGACCCTCCGGTCGTAACTCAGTAAGCTCAGAAATATACACAGCATAAATCACAAAGACATAATGCAGGATATCACAATACTCAATATAAGCACATAAGACCCTCCGGTCACACAAAAGTTACCACTCTAGGTAAAGTATAGTGAGAAGACTCACCTCGGATGATGAACAGCTCATATAGATGTTGTTGTTGAACCAGTCTCTAACGCTGGATCAAAATCCACAATTACTCCATTAAGATCTATGTCCAAATCCTTACTCTTTAGGTGTAAAGGTAGTCCACTAACTAGCCCATTAATAACCTAAACCTTGTTGGGCCCACCAAGGCCCGATAATGATTGGGCTCTCCCGAGGCCCAACTCTCAAGTCCAAGTGACAAGCCCAACACAAGTGCCCAAGGCATAATATAATATTTCTCTGCTCAAAGTCTCTAACACACAAGCCCAAAGATCCAGGCCCAACCCTCAAGGCCTATTATAAAATTCAGCCCAAAAAGCTCACAGTGAGGTTACGCGGGGCGTACCTCCCTTGGTACGCTCATCGTACTCTAGCAGGCACGAATCTGATCGGGGACACCAACCCAGTACGCAGGGCGTGCTGGAATTACGTTGGGCGTACGCCCAGTTTTGCTTAGCCCATTCTCTTGGTCTTAACCCGTTAAGACCTTAGCTTATTTCTCAGATCTGGACTTCCTAATAGCTCTTACTCCATAAAGTCAGTGACTTTGAGCCTTTGCATGGCTGATATGGTCATAAACACACTAAACACATTCTCTCATCTCAACAAGCTCATTTCTCTTGCATGGGTTGATTCCAACGACCAAGGCTTGATTTTTATGACACTACACCACTAATTGAACTCAAAAGAGTTGATCATAGTCTCTGGAGCTCAATATCTCATCAAGTCTCAAACTATTGGGATAAAAACCCTAAAATACTCTACTATAATGCACAAATCAAAAGAGTGAGAAAGCTTGAAGATTTATACCTCAATATGAAGCTCCCAACACAGATATGCTCAGATCCAAGGGCCTGGACTCTCACTCCTTCTTCTCTAAAGGTTCTTCTTCACTCCAAGAACACACAAAGTCACTCAAAGGCTCTCAAATGCACTTACAAGCTCTATGAACGAAGGTTTAGGGTTTTGGAGGGTTTGTTGACTGAGAATGGTGGCTAGGAATGAGGCCATCTCATTCTTTTTATAGGGGCACCCCCTTATTTAGGGTTTCCTTATATGCCTAGTACCCCCAGCGTACCCTCTGGTATGCCCAGCGTATTAGGTGGCTCCGCTTAAAAGCCACACACATGAGTACGCTAAGCGTACACACACGTACGCCCAGTGTACTCCGCTGCCACCTTTTTCAATTAAAGGACTTATCTTTCCCAATCTTCAAACTGTCATAGCTCCCTTGTTATAAGTCTTTTCCCATGAACCTCATATCTACAGAAAGGTGACGAGAAGCCCTACGCCTCAACTCGTCGCAGCCCTGAGACTTCCTCATGCCCGGTTTACAGCCCACGAATCCCTAAATCACAGACGATCCAGAACATGATGTTACAATTCTCCCCCACTTGAATTTGATTTCGACCTCGAAATCGAACCTGATCAACACATCGATTGAACCCAATAAGAACTCCCAATCCCGAAAATGGACAAACCCTCCTGCCACTGTGGTACTCATTCCGTCTTTTCAGAACTTGAAAACTCTAGTGGTCCATCTCCCTGCCGAACCACCCTCGCAAGATATCATCATGTTACTCGCTCGTCGAATAACAAACTCTAGGAACACCCTACCAATTATGTTTCTCTAGTTGACCCCAGTCGTAACTCAAAAGGAACGGAAAGGTCATGTCCTACCAAGGACCCACCGCCTGAGCAACTATCAGAACTCTTCTAAAGGAATGATCCTCAAATGCCCATAATCATAAGCCCCAGTTCCTTTCAATGCTCCTTTCCGACACTGAACACCTAGTCAACTCCCGACCCGACAGTTGGACCTCCAAGGGCTACTCACTGCTCGTCCAACCAGATATTCTTTATAACCCCCTTTCACACTAGGTATCTCAGCCCCTCATGTGACACGCGAAGTTATGAAGTCCTCCTTCCCTCAAGCGAACACTACAATCCCCTCCTGAAGTCGCCTCACTTTCGATCTTTGTCGTCTACTACTTACTAGTTCCATGTGTCTCGTGGTCCTTCCCAAACCAACGTATTAGCTCACTCAAATCCAAGACATCAGACGAAAACACTTCTCTCCCAGAATGAGATCCACCCGAAATCCCAAACTGCTCGTCCTCCACACAGATAGAACCAAACTCACCCACCAGAGTTTGGTCCGACAAAAAAATGGAACCAATCGTCCCAATCTAGCACTCAACTCATGACCCATGTTCCACAATTATACGCATGCATTACACCTTGATCCGTCCGATTTGCGACAGCCCCTCTTTAACTCAAAACACAACGGTTTTTGACCACTACCGAGATCCCAGTCTCACCCTTGGTTCGGTCACCAGGTTCTCACAGACTCCTCTGGTAAGGCTACCCAGGCCGAAGAACTATTCTGCATCACACCCTAACTAGTAAGGTTGCGGCTCCCTGCAGTTTTACAATACTCTCTCTCACTGTCTAACAAGGGCTACGACTCCCCGTAGTCCTAGGTCACTCTCTCATTACCTTGCGAATGCTACGACCCCTCGCAGTCTTGCGATATTCTCTCTCTATCTCTCTCGCTGGCTCATTAACGTTATGGCTCCCCCACAGTCTTACAATACTCTCTATCTCTCTCTCTCTCTCTCTGATTCATGAATGCTACGGCTCCTCTAAGTCTTACAATACTCTCTCTCTCTTTCTCTCTTGTATGCTATGGTTCTCTACGGTCACACAATACCTTATCTCTGACTCGCGTATGCTACCGCTCTCTACAATCACACGATACTCTCTCTCTGACTCACGTATGCTACGGCTCTCCGCAGTCACACGATACTCTTTCTCTGACTCACGTATGCTATGGCTCTCCGCAGTCATGCTCTCTCTCTCTCTCTGACTCACGTATGCTACGGCTCTCTGCAGTCACATGATACTATCTCTCTGACTCGCGTATGCTACGGCTCTCCGCAGTCACATGATGCTCTCTCTCTATCTGACTCACGTATGCTACGGCTCTCCGCAGTCACACGATACTCTCTTATCACTCCGTATTCTCATCCTCAGGTTGTCACCACACTGAGTTCACTATCGAATACTCCACAGTCCAACATAGATAGGTACACACCTACCCAGGTTAAGCATTACTACTCCTAACGACAACCGTTATGACCAACAATTTCTCTTACTGCAATTCACCTCCCTGGATAATCTCGTTTGGTGACAACTAGCTGAAGGGCTCCCACTGGAACAATAGTCACTTGGTACTCCACTTGCCATCTCACAACTCAAATCTCAAAATAGTCCAAAATTTTAGAGTCTCATACTTGGATACCTCGGTACCCCTTCACAATTCTCACAATGTCTCGCTATGACCATGGATCTCCTTCTCGCACACCTCTTAATCTCTAAATACCTCATTCCCAATTTGAAGCATGGAGGAATTGCCAATGATTGAGAACACCTTGATGACAATCCGAACCTTATCTTCTTCTGAACTCATACAACATGCATTATCTCGCTCTGCACCTTACCTCATCCACATATAACCCAAGTCTCATGTGTCCGTACCGCAGATCTCCATAGCCAGTTCTCTAATTGCACTCGAACAAATCTCTAATACTTTCAATAAAATACCTAGTTCTCCCCCACTCAGGGTTCGAACTGTGACATCCCCAAAATCACGGCCAGAAAAGACCGGTTTGTTTATGCTTTATAAAAATCAGAGTACTTCATTTTATAAAAATGTTGCGGAATTTGTTCCCAGAAAGACATGGTAAATACGTTATTAAAACATTTTCGAAGAAACGTATTTATTTCATTTTAAAACGTTTGGGATGTCATCGTAAATACAGAAACATAAGCATAAACAGAACTTACAATTATTTACACTAGTGATCTACATCTCTTTAAATCTCTCTGTGTAATGTGACTTCATATCAACACCTGTGATATAAATAAACTGAGTGGGTCAGGTTGGGAAACCTGGTGAGTACATAGGGTTTTCAACCCACAATAATATAATTATTATTTTTAAACATCAAACAATCAACCCAATTACCCATTCCCGTTATCCTCACAGTACGTCCCTAAAACATCTAACACAAGGGACCTAGTCAAAGGACTATCATTGGGATGGAGTATACCTGGTGAGCACACAGTTCACACAGTTCGAATAAACACACAGTTCGAATAAACACACAGTTCGGTTAAACACACAGTTCGAATAAACACCTACAGGTTGCGCGCCTGCTAGTGTTCCACTGGACTGTCTAGAATAGTCCGTGGTCGTCATCTATACTCCGCTAGATGACTAGATCATCAAGAACAACTATAACGAGGCCTCTCATTATTTTATTTTGTCACACAGCAACTATTATATCTACCCGTGTTTTACCCCGCACATTATGTAGATATAAAATACATATACAGTTTGAATCATCGAAAACATGTATAAAACGTTCATCCAACATAGATAGCAAGTATACAGATAATATACACACACAGCACGTAAAATACTTCATATCTATGTGTAAGCTGATAGTAACTATGCACTCACCTGAGTAGGTGGTGACTCAGCACTCGGACAGCGCTTCGATACTCTCAAAACGATATTCCTTCGATAAAACCTAGTACCGATACCACTAGGGTTTAGTTTAACGATAACCGCGACAAATTAATTAGTCTGACTATTATTAAGCGTTAATAACGCTCAATATAACTCATAATAATAACCCAAATAATTATTTTAAGGACCTAATAACATTCCTATAATTATTTGAAAGCTATATAAAAAATTGCGTAAGCGTAGCACACTTACAGCGAATTTTATCGAAAACCGGGACTTAATTGGAGCAGCGTTTCGAAACCGAAAAACTCCTTTTTCTCGGGACTCCGGGACCCTCGGGGCTTCCCTAGGGTGCTAGGGGTTTTATCTAGGGCTTAGGGATGTTTAGAACACTTAGAGAGAGAAAGAAGTTAGAGAGAGAGTGAAGAAAGGTGTGAAAATCCGAGAAATCTCGCGTTCAATTTATAGGCCGGAGGTCCTCGAACTACGCGGGGCGTAGCCTCGGACGCGGCGCGTAACTCGGATAAGGGTGCCAACTTCGCACCAGCTGGCTCGCAACATCGGAAGAGATAAGGACCGAGGGTACGCTGGGCGTACCGAACTCCGACGCGGGGCGTAAAGCGAAGCGAGGCGACATGGCGAGATCCGAAGGGCGCTCTGTTGATCGACGATGGACGGCTGCGATGAGGCCACGTCATCTATCTCGCATCAGATTTCGCAAATTGCATGCCCATCTTTAAAAATTCATAACTTTCGCGTACGATCTCCGTTTTCGACGTTCTTTATATCCACGCGAAGGTGGGAACGTACTCTACAACTTTCGTTTAGACTTCGTCGGCTAATTTTGGCTCGATTTTAAATTTTATATTATTAACGGGCCGAGACACGATTGGTCCGTTAAATCCTCATAACTTCTTCATCCGACATCCGTTTTCGCCCATCTTTTTCTCGTTACGCTACTCTCAATGAGATCTTCGATTCTCGTTTAGGTCGTGTCGGCTAAAAACCGCTCGATCTAATATTCGAATTTCGGGCTGTACACTGCTATTCCGAAACTTCGAAAAATCATAACTTCTTCATACGAAGTCAGATTTGGGCGTTCTTTTTATCGACGCTCTTAGTTTAACATATTCTACGACTTCCGTTTAGATCGCTAAGGCTAAATCTCGCTCTATCATAAATTCACTATTTACGCTTCCCGGTGCCGTGCCGGTTTTGCCGTAAAACTTCGACGGGCCATAACTTCTTCGTTATAACTCGGATTTCGGCGTTCTTTATATGTACAGAAACCTCGTGACATATACTACAACTTGGTTAAGATTATTTATTCTAAATAATCTTTTGTCGAAAAGTCGTTTTCGACCCCTATTGCCTCTAATTTGACTAGCCCGGATTTGCGGGCGTTACAATTATCTCCCCCTTAGGATGATTACGTCCCGGAATCATCAACGAAACATGGTCGTATAATGACTCCATACGTCGTCTCTTCATCCTAGGTAATAGTTATAACTTCTACATTCCTTCAAGTCTATCTCTCAGACTTATTGACTGTATGTAGTACTCGATCGTGCACCTGCTCTCTTCCTCAGGCTAGACTCCAAATTATGATCTTCAAGTCAAAATCTCGATCCTTACTGGATACGAATTTGAGATGACTTTTTTTATTACTACTATGGATCGATGTGTCATATTCTAATAACCTATCATCGTATGTTGCAACACTTAGACTTAGGTCTCTTAGAGTTAAATTCTAAAACAGACTATGCCTTCCTTCATGTTCTAATGTGATATAATCACACTTTAACATTAGGCATTTCTAGCTACCAACTTCTTTAACAACGAGTGCGATACTTCTATTGATCGCTTTAATTTCAACCGTTTGGTTTAATGTCGGACGCCACATCAAACTTGTTTCTCTGAACCACACAACATACTCATCGTAGTCGGACTCGATTCGATATGACCACAAGGGTCGGAATATCAACAATCTTCTTAGTCATTACCGAAACGATGGTAACGACATACTTGAATAAAACGAAATCAATTTCTAGCTTCTCGGTAACCTTGTGACTTTCCCTGATCCAAGTGTGAGTCCTGTGCTTCCGGTAGTATAGGCCTCTACTACCATTCACACCTACTCATACTCATCCCAAGTATTGTCTCGCAGTTTCCCAAGTCACCATGCAGCAAATCATACAATCATTCAACACATCAGATAACAAAACGAAGGTTTTATATTATTTCTTGAAACGATTACATAGGTGTTCAAGTTCACCCTAGACTATGCCTCTAACAGGCTACATCATATGATTCTATGGCTACTTTATAACTTGATCCTTGGATGGCAAGCCGTCATTCCTGAATCCTCGCATTGTCATCTGCTTCATCCAGGATCATATGGAATGCTCTTGCCTTCGGTTTTGGCGGAATGTTTGGTTTTGCCGCTTCTTTCTTTTTCGGGCAATCCTTAGCAACATGCCCTTCTTCACGGCATTCATAACACACCCTTTTACACTCGTTGGCGTAATGTCCGGTCTTCCCACACTTGTAGCAAGTCACTTCTTCGCTACATTTCCCAAAGTGATTCTTCTTGCACTTCTCGCACCATTTCACTTTGTTTCCTCCTCCGCTAGACTCCTTTGAACCATACTTGATCTTCTTATTGGGCCTCGTAGATTCCTCAAACTTCCTCTTTTCGCCAACGTCAATCTTGTTGGCAGCTCTTCCCTTAATCATATCTTCCACAGACTTGGCAGCCCAGATAGCTGCCTCCAGAGTAGGTGCCTGACGCACTGGCACCGCGTACTCCCATGGAAGTCCTTTAGCATACTTGTCGACTTTCATCAGCTCATCTGGAACAAGACGTAAGGCGAACTCCATCTTCTCTGTGAAATTGTTGGTGTATTCATCGATTGACATGCTTCCCTTCTTCAGGGTTAGAAACTGGTTCTCTAGCTCAAGCAGGTTTTGAGCTGAGCAGTACCTACGTTTGAACTGCACCAGAAATTCTGCCCATGTCGGTTGCAGGGGCTCATTGGGGCTCATAGTTTTCCCCAAGGTATTCCACCAACGTACAGCGCCTCCTCGAAACTGACGCACTGCAAATGTGGTCTGTTGTTTTCCTCTGCAACCGCACGTCATGAAAGTTAACTCCATCTCCGAGATCCAATCCATGACCCCAATCGGATCCTCCTTTCCAGTGAAAGTTGATGGCTTGCAAGTCAGAAAATCCTTGTACTTGCATCCATTCCTCTCGACTTTGTCATCTTGGTTGTTTTTTCGAACTATTGGCGGGTTGACTTGACCAACAGTTCCACTGTAGTCTCCTTCCTCAGTATGCCCTTCGTTCAACTCAGGCTGTTCGATCTGAATAGTGGCTTCCTCTCGATTTTGTTGGAGCAAACGTCTAGTTTCCTCCATTTGACGATCCAACATCGTCTGGATAATTGCTTGCACTCCGGCCATTGTTATTGGCTCAGCAGCGGCTACTACAACCGGTATTTGCTCAATCACTGGGGGTTGGTTTCGGTTCCCATTTGCATTCACGTTTCCGCTACGGGTTCTTGCCATCTTGATCTATACACCGAATAAGGTGAATCTAGGCCTTTACTTAGGATTGACGGTTAAATCATCCTTATCACTCCGAAACGTTTATATGCTAGTTCTAATATCGTAGTCGTACGTTTAGAATCCTAAACACATAAGGTTTCTAGATCCGGTCGGCAACAGACCATAGATCCGAACAACTAACAGCATATCAGGCACAAGTATTTAGCACATAAAAGCATTTTAGGCATAATTCCTAAAATAATCTAGTGCTCACACCTTACAATCATCGCTTAGCATTCTAAGTTTAAGTCTAGAAATAAATCCATATTCCTAGTTCGCTTAAACTAATGCTCTGATACCAACTGTGACATCCCCAAAATCACGGCCAGAAAAGACCGGTTTGTTTATGCTTTATAAAAATCAGAGTACTTCATTTTATAAAAATGTTGCGGAATTTGTTCCCAGAAAGACATGGTAAATACGTTATTAAAACATTTTCGAAGAAACGTATTTATTTCATTTTAAAACGTTTGGGATGTCATCGTTAATACAGAAACATAAGCATAAACAGAACTTACAATTATTTACACTAGTGATCTACATCTCTTTAAATCTCTCTGTGTAATGTGACTTCATATCAACACCTGTGATATAAATAAACTGAGTGGGTCAGGTTGGGAAACCTGGTGAGTACATAGGGTTTTCAACCCACAATAATATAATTATTATTTTTAAACATCAAACAATCAACCCAATTACCCATTCCCGTTATCCTCACAGTACGTCCCTAAAACATCTAACACAAGGGACCTAGTCAAAGGACTATCATTGGGATGGAGTATACCTGGTGAGCACACAGTTCACACAGTTCGAATAAACACACAGTTCGAATAAACACACAGTTCGGTTAAACACACAGTTCGAATAAACACCTACAGGTTGCGCGCCTGCTAGTGTTCCACTGGACTGTCTAGAATAGTCCGTGGTCGTCATCTATACTCCGCTAGATGACTAGATCATCAAGAACAACTATAACGAGGCCTCTCATTATTTTATTTTGTCACACAGCAACTATTATATCTACCCGTGTTTTACCCCGCACATTATGTAGATATAAAATACATATACAGTTTGAATCATCGAAAACATGTATAAAACGTTCATCCAACATAGATAGCAAGTATACAGATAATATACACACACAGCACGTAAAATACTTCATATCTATGTGTAAGCTGATAGTAACTATGCACTCACCTGAGTAGGTGGTGACTCAGCACTCGGACAGCGCTTCGATACTCTCAAAACGATATTCCTTCGATAAAACCTAGTACCGATACCACTAGGGTTTAGTTTAACGATAACCGCGACAAATTAATTAGTCTGACTATTATTAAGCGTTAATAACGCTCAATATAACTCATAATAATAACCCAAATAATTATTTTAAGGACCTAATAACATTCCTATAATTATTTGAAAGCTATATAAAAAATTGCGTAAGCGTAGCACACTTACAGCGAATTTTATCGAAAACCGGGACTTAATTGGAGCAGCGTTTCGAAACCGAAAAACTCCTTTTTCTCGGGACTCCGGGACCCTCGGGGCTTCCCTAGGGTGCTAGGGGTTTTATCTAGGGCTTAGGGATGTTTAGAACACTTAGAGAGAGAAAGAAGTTAGAGAGAGAGTGAAGAAAGGTGTGAAAATCCGAGAAATCTCGCGTTCAATTTATAGGCCGGAGGTCCTCGGACTACGCGGGGCGTAGCCTCGGACGCGGCGCGTAACTCGGATAAGGGTGCCAACTTCGCACCAGCTGGCTCGCAACATCGGAAGAGATAAGGACCGAGGGTACGCTGGGCGTACCGAACTCCGACGCGGGGCGTAAAGCGAAGCGAGGCGACATGGCGAGATCCGAAGGGCGCTCTGTTGATCGACGATGGACGGCTGCGATGAGGCCACGTCATCTATCTCGCATCAGATTTCGCAAATTGCATGCCCATCTTTAAAAATTCATAACTTTCGCGTACGATCTCCGTTTTCGACGTTCTTTATATCCACGCGAAGGTGGGAACGTACTCTACAACTTTCGTTTAGACTTCGTCGGCTAATTTTGGCTCGATTTTAAATTTTATATTATTAACGGGCCGAGACACGATTGGTCCGTTAAATCCTCATAACTTCTTCATCCGACATCCGTTTTCGCCCATCTTTTTCTCGTTACGCTACTCTCAATGAGATCTTCGATTCTCGTTTAGGTCGTGTCGGCTAAAAACCGCTCGATCTAATATTCGAATTTCGGGCTGTACACTGCTATTCCGAAACTTCGAAAAATCATAACTTCTTCATACGAAGTCAGATTTGGGCGTTCTTTTTATCGACGCTCTTAGTTTAACATATTCTACGACTTCCGTTTAGATCGCTAAGGCTAAATCTCGCTCTATCATAAATTCACTATTTACGCTTCCCGGTGCCGTGCCGGTTTTGCCGTAAAACTTCGACGGGCCATAACTTCTTCGTTATAACTCGGATTTCGGCGTTCTTTATATGTACGGAAACCTCGTGACATATACTACAACTTGGTTAAGATTATTTATTCTAAATAATATTTTGTCGAAAAGTCGTTTTCGACCCCTATTGCCTCTAATTTGACTAGCACGGATTTGCGGGCGTTACACGAACCATCACCAATTGACACACCACAGTCTACCCCACAGACTGGCTCGCCAGACGTACCAATTCCGGCTCATGGAATGTACCACACAACACTCGATGTTCTTCTAGATAATAATCAAATAACTCCAAGTATCCTGTAACCCAGACAGAATCCCATAATCCTCCTAACGTGACTGCCTCTAGTCATCTCGATGTCTCAGACCGACATACCACCGGATATTCCAACTGTACCGAATCAGTCCGGAATCTCAATCTGGAAATAATGCACAATTACACACCTCGTCTCCGATGCTTCATCCAACATCCCATCGTGTGGATCGTCATAGCAATAGGAGACTTCACTCTCACAGCCGATACACGACATAAGCAACGAGGGCCACCGCCCCAGTATACTCCTCTCAATCACATGCAACTGCTACTAAAAAAGTATGCCTCCCCTAGGAAGGTGCTTTCTTGTTCTCTTTCATCTCAGTCCTCACTAATGACTCTCATGGTACAGGAAATACTTTGCAGTAGACATGCTACTCAAATACTCTGGTGAAAAGATCGCAACCATATGCTACCCCACAGGGTTTACCTCTAACTCCGAAACCAGAAGCTCGATATCTCTTTTGCTTCTCCCAGGAAACGGGAACAGCGGAACTTTTGTCACAAAAAGGGACATCTCAACTATCCATGTAACATCCCAAAAATAATGATAAATTTTTTCAATTTTAAAATCATCAAAACCATACATCATGTGTCTCAAAACCATCATATTACAAATGTATCAAAAACATTAGAGTAAAATGATCATCGATGCGGAAATCGTTAAGGGATGTTGTGTGATCATGTCGGGCCCTTCCTTTTGTTAGAATAGTGTCTAAGGCTGCAACTATATTAGGCAAGTATTTGACCCGATTGTGCATGGTCCTTTTGGGTTGCCTTCACCATAGCAACTTGACAGGATGATTTATTATGAGAGAATAAATATTATTAATATATTATGAGAGTAATATAAGGAATAATAATATTGTTATTTGATTAATATAAGTCATAAATTAATTAGAATTAATTTGGTGACTTAAAGAGATTAATTAAATAAGAGGGTATAAACTGTCAAGTGTTTGATAGTTACACTTTGGGCTGTAAATCCTTTATGGATAGGGTTGGACGATTTCTAGGGCTTAGGATAAGCCACAAATCATCCAAGGGCTTATCTTGGAAAGGATTTGGATTGATTTGAGTAAAAGATTATCCAACTAGGGTTTAAGGGTAAACCCTAGGAGCCTTACAAGTATAAATAGACCCTTGGGGCAAGGGAAATCGGCACCTCTGCTAAACCAAAGAAACCCTGGCTGATTTCTTCCCTCTCCTCTCTCTCAAATCATCCTCTTGCTAGTTGGTGTTTGTAAGCCATTAGAGGAGTGACATTTGTGACTCTAAAGCTCCAAGAACTAAAAGATCAAACACGTGTTTCAAGGTATGCTTCTAATTCTGATTTTGTATTGTTCTAATACTCTATTAGCTATTAGAAGTCTTGGATCCAATGCATGTTTAATTAGAGAAACCTAGATCCAAGCATTAGGGTTTGCATGTGCACATAGGAATGTTCATATGGCCAAAACCCATCACCTTTCGAGCTAGAAATACCTGAAAAGTTAAACCACAAAACAATAAGAACAATGTAATACCGTAAATTTTCAAACAAAATTTTCATTTAAAATCACATAATTCTCATAACACATTTCACAAAAATCCCATTTATTTAATTTACAAAAAACACAACTCCATAATTATTTAATTAACAATCCAGGATCCTCAAAGCATAACTCTTTCTCTGGTGTGTACAATCAAGTCGACGCCTTCCTGCGATCCTGAAAAGAACCTGAAACACATAACACGGTAAACACGAAGCTTATTGAATTCCCCAAAATACCACACATATGTCATTAGCCTCTCATGGCTATAGATCAATAAGACCCTCCGGTCATTGTGTCTCAGTGGGACCCTCCAGTCCCACAACTCAGGCGGACCCTCCGGTCCTGACTCAGATAGACCCTCCGGTCGTAACTCAGTAAGCTCAGAAATATACACAGCATAAATCACAAAGACATAATGCAGGATATCACAATACTCAATATAAGCACATAAGACCCTCCGGTCACACAAAAGTTACCACTCTAGGTAAAGTATAGTGAGAAGACTCACCTCGGATGATGAACAGCTCATATAGATGTTGTTGCTGAACCAGTCTCTAACGCTGGACCAAAATCCACAATTACTCCATTAAGATCTATGTCCAAATCCTTACTCTTTAGGTCTAAAGGTAGTCCACTAACTAGCCCATTAATAACCTAAACCTCGTTGGGCCCACCAAGGCCCGATAATGATTGGGCTCTCCTGAGGCCCAACTCTCAAGTCCAAGTGACAAGCCCAACACAAGTGCCCAAGGCATAATATAATATTTCTCTGCTCAAAGTCTCTAACACACAAGCCCAAAGATCCAGGCCCAACCCTCAAGGCCTATTATAAAATTCAGCCCAAAAAGCTCACAGTGAGGTTACGCGGGGCGTACCTCCCTTGGTACGCTCATCGTACTCTAGCAGGCACGAATCTGATCGGGGACACCAACCCAGTACGCAGGGCGTACTGGAATTACGCTGGGCGTACGCCCAGTTTTGCTTAGCCCATTCTCTTGGTCTTAACCCGTTAAGACCTTAGCTCATTTCTCAAATCTGGACTTCTTAATAGCTCTTACTCCATAAAGTCAGTGACTTTGAGCCTTTGCATGGATGATATGGTCATAAACACACTAAACACATTCTCTCATCTCAACAAGCTCATTTCTCTTGCATGGCTTGATTCCAACGACCAAGGCTTGATTTTTATGACACTACACCACTAATTGAACTCAAAAGAGTTGATCATAGTCTTTGGAGCTCAATATTTCATCAAGTCTCAAACTATTGGGACAAAAACCCTAAAATACTCTACTATAATGCACAAATCAAAAGAGTGAGAAAGATTGAAGCTTTATACCTCAATATGAAGCTCCCAACACAGATATGCTCAGATCCAAGGGCCTGGACTCTCACTCCTTCTTCTCCAAAGGTTCTTCTTCACTCCAAGAACACACAAAGTCACTCAAAGGCTCTCAAATGCACTCACAAGCTCTATGAACGAAGGTTTAGGGTTTTGGAGGGTTTGTTGACTGAGAATGGTGGCTAGGAATGAGGCCATCTCATTCTTTTTATAGGGGCACCCCCTTATTTAGGGTTTCCTTATATGCCTAGTACCCCCAGCGTACCCTATGGTACGCCCAACATACTAGGTGGCTCCGCTTAAAAGTCACGCACAAGAGTATGCTAAGCGTACACACATGTACGCCTAGCGTACTCTGTTGCCACCTTTTTCAATTAAAGGACTTATCTTGCCCAATCTTCAAACTGTCGCAGCCCTGAGACTTCCTCATGCCCGGTTTGCAGCCCACGGATCCCTAAATCATGGACGATCGAGAACAGTATGTTACACACAAAGTTTAATGAGTTCCTAAAATACCACATACCACACATACATTGTCATGGGCTACCCCCATGGTCTTGCATACAAGTGTCATGGGCTACCCCATGGTCTTTCATACCATTGACATAGGCTGCCTCCATGGTCTTCCCTTGCACTGTCTTGGCTACCCTAAGGTCTTACACATAAGTGTCATGAGCTATCCCTATGGTCTTTCATACAAATGTCACGGGCTACCCCCGGGGTCGTCATTGGTGCCTTTGACCCACGAGTACAGTGAGAAGACTCGCCTCCCAAGCGACAATCAACTGTTACTGCTCTCAATGCTGAATATACAGATGTTATACACCACCTATACATTCAACAAGGTAAACCCTTAGCCCACATTCCAAAACTAGGAGTTTGACCAAAAGTTAACTCAAGTCAAAAAGTCCACGGTCAAAGTTGACTTCAGTCGATTGCTACGTCGTCACCATCCATGACCATGTCATGGCCCACAATCGACAAAACAGACGATAATTTCCCAGTTGCCACGTTGTGGCAACCTAAGGCCACGTCGTGGGCATTGGGTTCTTAACAGCTTAATGGGTTAAGTTGTCTCCTCTGATCCCAAAAGCTCCAAAGCTTAGATATGGTTCTTCTCATGGTCTATATGGATAAAGTTTCCAACTTTATCCTTTAAGACTCCCCAAGAGATCAAGATCTCAAACCCTAGGTCCAAAAAGTCAAAACACGACATGGGCTTAACCATTATGCACTTAATCTCTAAAGTTCTTAGCCCATCAATTCCAGAAGAGTTTCTAACACTAAAACTAACATAAAAGTCGGTGCTTTATAGACATGCATGTTTAATGCATGTCTTGAGCTCATATTAGATAAAAAAAAAATATGAGGATTATGACCAAAAACCTCATGTATGGTTCAAAATCCAACCATACTTTAGATCCAAACCATCAACTACTCCAAATGTCTCAGATATTCATAAAGTTGCAAACTTTATGGGATCTCACCATCCTAACTAACAAGAACAAGAAGAATATTTGACAAAACTAAAGATCTAGCAACCTAACAACATTAAGGTTGAGTCTTGGACACTTACAGAGGCCCCAAAGTGTGCTTGAATGATAAATGGAATCTTGCTTGAAGAATCTTGGCTCACTTCTTCTTCCTTATTCCTGTAAAATCTTCCAAAAGCACTAAAATGAGCTTCAACAATGGAAGAAAAGGATTAGGGTTTCTCCAGAGCTTAGGAGGGTGATGGAGGCTGAGGGCGAACAAACCCTAGCCTCCTCATTCCTTTAAATATGGTACAAATCCAAAAAAATTAGGGTTTAAGTCACCAGCGGCGGCCACGTCGTGGCCCATAGACCGCCACGCCATGGCGAGTTAAATGAAACTCGCGACCAAAAATTTCTCGCCATGTCGTGGTGATGCTTCCACCAAGTTGTGGCAACTCCAAACATCTAACATCCTCTTTCGAGAAGTTCCTTATTCCGGGATTGTTGACAATAAATAAACCAAGTAAACATCTAACATCCTCTTTCGAGAAGTTCATTATTTTCGGGATTGTGGATAATAAATAAACCAAGTAAAGTCCTTAGGCTTCAAGGGAAAATGGTTTAGACCCTATCAGATGTTGATAATATTGGTTATGTAATCTGAGCCCTTGGTACTTATTTTTTAGTCAAAGGGTAAAACGGGAAAAGTGATGTTTCGAGTTAAACCTAACTACAAATGGGTTCCGAAAGCTCAATCTCCCAAATCAACTATTAACTCTAATATATCTACATCTTCTGTTTGTGATAAACAGGACATGTCGTGGGAGAATGTATCTTGCAAAGATGACAAAGGTCGACCCAGTTTCAAAATGGACTGGGTTCCAAAGACCAACTAATCACGCTCTGTGTCGGAGCAGCTATGGAGGCATATCATCAGACTTCGGTTTGCTGGTAGTGGCTATTCCAGGCACATGATAGGGGACACCTCTCAACTTTACAACACTCAGAACATTGTTTGAGAGTATGTGTCCTTTTGCGGGAAAGGAAGAAAGGAAGAAATCACAAATCGGGTTAGTGCTTAATGACATGAAGAATTTTCGGATCTGTTCTGAGATTATGTGTGTTGTTCTCAGACCTTCTGGATGCAAATTCAATCGGTGAATTACGGTTTGCGTTTTCTTCTCTATACTCATGAGATTATCTTACTCTGATTCGCTTCAAAGACAAATTTTTGTTTTAGGATAGTTTAAATTTGCGCATTTACTTTCGTTTATCTCCTATGCACAAATTTAGGGGGAGAAATAAAAACAAAACAAAAATTAGAAAAGTTTAAAAATCCAAAAACATTAAAAAATTCAGAAAAATCAAAAATATTGTCGCTTACAATTTTTCTTGTAGATATAGTACTGGGAAGTGATATTATCAAGTGATAACAGGCAATCTGAGTCTGCGTAACGTACCCAAAATTAAATTGTCTATGCTCTGTGTTTGATTCGCCGGTAGGCACGAAAGATTCTAAAAGGACTTGACTAGGCAGAGTTGAACTTAATGAATTCATACACTTGACAAATTTTGACCTAGTTAAATCCGTTTAGCCTGACAATACGATGCTTGGATAGGTTGAGCAGGGAGATAAATATGGGAATCTACTGGTCACATTAAAAGAACCTGTATCTGGAACCGTGGATTAACTCTTCCTCGATGTACGGATTTTGTCCTTAATTCCGGTATTGATGGGGCTACTGGGGAATTCCAATAAATTAGGCCTGTAGAATTTTTTTTTCTCTCTATCTGTCTGTTAGTCATATGTTGCTTCCTTTGCGTGATCGAGAGATCCGTCCTGGACTATAACATATGCAATTCTATTTCTCTGCATCTTCTATCTATGCAATTCTTCATGTTTGTTAGTCATATGTTGTCTCCTTTGCGTTATTGAAATACATCCGACCTGGTACACAACATATGCACCATTCTACTTCTCAATCCCTCTAAATCTGGTTAGTCATATGTTTCACCCTCTGCGAGATTGGAAGATATCCAACCTGGGTGTATAGCATATGCATTCTAAATCTGACTTCTCTCATAATAATTGTCTGCTCACCTAAAGTAAGGAGTACTTTAGAAGCTCCTGATTATTGGGGTATGTCAGGAAGCGGGAAACATGTTCTAGTACATTTAAAATTGAACAATCACTAGGTTGTCTGTAGATCTCGCTGCTCAATTTAGGTGGACAACAATATCTTTGGTCGTCGTCGGCTGAATGGTCCTTAAGGAATATTATCTAGGAACTTAGGATCACATTGTCTTGTCACTTATAGTATGTCCTAATTTTGTCACAATCTCTCGTGTTTAAGTGGACCACAATACTGGCGATTGACCAGATCTATTCATGAAGGGAGAGGTACTGATGAACGGATAAAGGTTGTCTAAAAACTTTGATCCCAAATCACTCTTAAAGTTAGATATCATTTTATTTTTGTTAAATTTGTTCATAGTTTCTTCTAATTTAAATATTAGGGGAGAATTAAAAATTTTAAAAACCAAACAAAAATCAGAAAATTAAAAATCCAAAAATAGTGTTATTTATGTTTTATTTCTTTTTCAAAAAATATGAAAAATCCAAAAATATTGTGTGCTAAATTTTTCTTTTAGTTTTGTTTTGTCTTGAATAGTGAATTCAGGTGAAGATGAAACTCATGGAGTTTGTGTCGAAGATTTCTGAGCCAATGTTTCATCCGTGATCATCGGAAAATTCTCATTCGAAGGAGCAAGAAATGAAGATTATTCTTTCGACATTCAATGTTTCAACCCCAGAAGCAAGGTGAAGTTGCAATTGAAGATTATGTGACGGATTGCATTGAAGCCTCATCAATCAATCTGTTGCTATCTTAAACCTGCTGAAGTGATCCATAAAATTTGTTCTCTCTGAAGATTCTCAAGCTGAAAGCGCTATCTTTCAAGAATCTTTTCATCAAGCCTCCTCACCCAATGTGCGTTCAATGCCATGATTTTGAAGAAAATGCCCAAACTGCTCAAGATGAAGTCACTCATGGAAGATTCATATGTTCATCCTGATGCTGTGAAGAAAGCAGCACTTTTGGTCCCTTTGAGACTTAAAGATTGGATCTTGGTTGTTTGGACCATCCTGATGGATAAAGTTGGAAACTTTATCCATTATGCAGCTCTTAAGAACTATAAAAATGAGATCTTGGTCCTTATATCCCTTCCATGTAAGAGTCATGATGTCTTAATGGATTATTAGGTTAGGGTTTTAGCTTTTGGGCCTTGTCTATCCATGGAAAGTCATAAAGGTGGAAACCTTATTACTAAGAATGATGTTATGGATCTAGATCTGAGTTTGGACGAGAGGTCTTTAAGGAATAAGTTCTTAATTTGAAGTTTTGGATTCATACGGAGTACGTTTGGTGTACCAATAGGTAAGTTGTGCATAGTAGGTTAGAGTCTCGTGGTTTTGGACGAGATGCGACTACGCCCAATGTAGTAGTTGAGTACGCAGGGCGTACTCAACTAGATTGACTTTCCTTAGACTTTTTTACTTGTTAACTTTGACCTTTGACCTGTGGTTTGACTAAGTTTGACCTAAGGGTATTTTGGGTATTTTAAGTACTAGTTTGAGACTAGGTCATTGTTTGTTGTATAGGTGACATGTAGAGTTGGCGTTGGAGCAGCATTATTTTCTGTTATCTTTCGGACTGTGAGGTGAGTTTCCTCATTATACTTGTCGGTCGATGGCACTAATGTCGGTCTAGTAGATTGTGTATCCTGGTTTAGGATGTTGCTATCCTATAGCGATCTGTTAAGATCTGCATGAGTATCTGTTTGTTGTTATATGTCTTATATGTTGCATATATCGACATAATGTAGTTAGGTTGAGGCAAAACTGCTCTGTGCGGAGGCTAACAAACCTGGGAGCAATCAAGACATGAGTTGTGGGATCGGAATGCAAGCCAGACTCATATTGTGGGCTCGGGGGTAATCCAGTACGATGGCTATGGACCCAATGCTATTCCAGTCCGATGACTGATTGGACCTATTGTAGATAGGTAATCTAGTGCGATGACTGATTGGATCGGGGGTAATCTAGCCCGATGGTTGTAGACCCGAGGGTATTCCAAACTGACGATTGATTGGACCCAACATGCATGATTGTATATGTTATGTTGTGTGGTGGTATTTTGGGGGAACTCACTAAGCTTTGACTTACAGTTTTAGTTTTATGTTTCGGGTACTTCGAATGATCAGGGCAAGGCGAAGGCATTATCGTGCACATCCTCTAGTTTTATGAGATTTGATTTTGGGATACTCTGATTTGTGATTTTGACTTTTGGAAACTAAGTTTGTAAACATTTCTGGTTTGTGGTTTGGTTTTGAAAAATGAAAAATCTTACCTTGATTTTCGGGATGTTACTAGTTTGTATTAGAGCCCTGGTTTGATAGAATTGGATGAACATTCGTGTGAATCCAGACTCAAACTAAGGATCTGTAACAGTTTTCAAATTATTTTCAAAAGTAACTAAGGAATTATGAGATGTGTACGATCAGTCGGAACAAGAAAGTTTACCTCAAGATACCCACACTGTTATTTGCTTATGATGATTATGATAGAATTGCATGCTAGTTTTAGGGTAGGGATCCTCAAGAATTGCATGTTAAATTTGCCTTAATTTTGATGCCTTATTCCCTATGGAGTTTTATGCTCGAATGTTGCTTGCTTTGTGCTTTGTAGAACTCTTTCGGGTGTGAATTAACTACTAAATGAATACGTTAAGTCACATGCTGCAAATGTTAAATAATCTTTAAAAAACTAATTTGGTCATATTGCGCAATTATTGTCTGAGTCCGACAGTTGTAGGGTTGAGTTAGGGATGTCAAAAACCCCCGTGGGACCTCGTTCCCGTGGGATACCGATACCGTACGAGAGTAATTTAAAAAAATTGGGAGCGGGAGCAGGATTAAACCCCGTTTATTTTCGAGATCGGGGTCGATAGTGGGCATTTCCGTCCCGTACTCCCGCGGGGGCCCCGTTTGTATATTGATATAAAAAAATATATATTTAATATAAAATATGTATAGAAAATAGATTATCCAATTTAGGGTTTCCTACTTTCCGCCCTTAATCTCACTTCACGCATACGACTTCAACCTTCATGTCGCCTTCTAGTCCCCTTTCTATTAAATTCGTAATTTCCCGTCTGTACTCTCTAGCAATCACGTCTTCATCTTCGTCATCACTCTTCACAGTTCACAAATTACATTCACTGAGTTGCTGACTCACATCCCCTCTATTGCAATCGAACGAGTCAACGACAAGAGTAAAATACCACAAATGGAATAACAACAGAGTACAACTCGACTTCGCCTGCCATCGTCCGCCAGTCGTTGTTTACTTGCCAACAACATACCTTCCTCTGCCAGCGCCGGTCAACCGTTCTTCTTGTCTCTGACATTAAGTACTCTTTTTTCTGTGAAGTTTTTGGTAATTTCTTATTTGTTCCAGTTCAAACGAGACCATGATTTCTAGTCCAGCTCGGTTTTCTAGTTTGTATGATTGTCGATTTTCTAGTTTCTTTTTTTAATTAAAACTATGATTTCTGGATTGATTTCTATTGATAGTGTGCTTATTTCGATTCTGGTTTCTTTTTTGAAATCTGAATTGAAATTGGATTTAAGTTGTAGTGAATTTGTTGTAAATTGAATTTTGAATTGTTATTGTAGTTTAGTTGATGTGAAAGATTGTTGTGATAATTTTTAGTTTTGCTAACTTGATGTTTGATATAATGTTGTTGTGATTTAAGTTTTGTTTGTTGTGAATTAGTTTATGAAAGGTAGTTTTTTTAAACCCAAAATATAGCACTTTTTTAGAAAAAAAAATCAATTTTGAGCCCATAAACGGGGGAACGGGGGTGGGACCGGCGGGCAATAGAGGTATTCAAGGGCGGAATCGGGGGCTAGGTATCCGGGGGCAGGAGCAACAGTTTTTTACCGGGGCAGGGGCGGGGGTGGGGGCAACTATTTCCACCCTCGTTTGGTCCCATTGATATCCTTAGGTTGAGTCTTTTAATCTAAAATTATTTAAGTCATGTTGCATGTGATTGTATTCATGAAATAGTTAATTGACACTAATGGGGGTCTTTCGACATCTAATGATAGGATGATGTGAGGATCCTAGGAAAACCTAGGATATGATTTAGTGCAGTTACTATGTTGTTTAGTGGGTATTAGGAGTATTTGTAACACATGGTTCCTGGTATGCAGTCAACTCATTTATGTATTCATTTTAGGAGAGGAACTCGACAAGTTGGTGGCCCTAACTCGTCGAGTAGAAGGCAGATTATGCATGGGGTTTGAGCTTTCTACTCGACGAGTCAGGAGCCCTCAAGTCGACGAGTAGCTCGGCCAGGATGAAACCCTAATATCGGGTTTTTGCACCCTATTTAAGCTCCTTAACCCCCATCCCTTGGTCTCATTTACAGCCTCTTTGTCCCAAACTCTAATCCACGAAACCCTAGAGCTTTCTTTGAGAGTGTGAGCCATTTAAGTGACCTTTGTGTGCTTTTGAAGCTTGTGGAAGAAGAAGAAGATAGAGGGCTCAAGAAGGGAAGAGTAGATCCAGAAACTACACTCCATTTGATACCTTTTCTGGTAATCTAGCTTCTATCTTGGCTATTAGTTCAATAGATCTATTTATGTCTTATTTATGTGGGTTTTTGGTCCAAGATTTATAGATTTTGGGAAATGATCGAACCAAGAGGGTATTCTTCCAGATCTAGTACCTAGAGGGGCTTTTATGGCATAATGGTGCAAACTTTATGTCATTGGAGCCCCCATGCAAGCATTAGAGAGTCATATTGGCCTTTTTAGCCCCAAAAGGCCATGCATGTGGGAAAGGTGGGGACTTTACGTGTCCAAGTAGCATTAGAGGTTTAGATCTGAGGTTGTCAACTTGAGTTAGGTGTATGGAAGGCTTAAGGACCACGTTCTAGATCCCAAGGAATTAGGGTTTGAGCTAAACCCTTTAAGAAGTGGTATTAATGGGTAAAGTCAGAAACTCTACCCTTAAAATGACATTTTCAGGGTTTATGTGAAGTATGAAGCTTAGATATGAAGTGTAGGGGCTTAATCCATTAAGATAGCCCAAACAGACAGAGGAACTCGACGAGTCCAATAAGGGACTCGACGAGTTAAAGTCGGGTTGTCCCGACTGTATGCTAGATACAACTCGACGAGTTGACTCGATTGACCACGAGTCTGAGTAGTACAGGAACTCGCCGAGTTGGGAGATAACTCGACGAGTTGGGTTGACTGGGAGTTGACATTGACTTTGACTTTCACCAGTACGTTGACATTAACCAGGAGTAAAATGGTCATTTTACCATAAGAAGAGTTATCAGGTTTTTGATTAAGTGTTTATGTGAAATTGATAGTCGGGGAGTCGTTTGAGCAGCCGTCAGAGATTCCCACATGAGATTTCACAGCTAGCATTCGAGGTGAGTTTCATCTAGTAGGAATGAGTGTAAGGCACCAAGGCCGACCCGTTTAGCTAGTAGTAGTTTCGGACTATGGTCTGATGTTGGGCGGGGCCCGATGTAGGTTTATATGCTTTTCCGGATTGCGATCCGATGTCGGGGGAGGGGGGTCTTGAGGATTGCTTATATGCTTGATGTCTTTGTGATTCTTGCATGTGTTTGTACTTGTATGTTTCTGGACTTCGGTCCGATGTCAGGGCGGTCCCGAGGAATGTTAGTATGTTTCCGGATTATAGTCCGATGTCGGGCGGGGCCCGAGGAAATGTTTAAATGTGAATGATATATGCTTAGGGTTATGTGTATTATTTGATTATTCTCACATGTATTCCGAGATCTGCTCGATGCCGAGCGGGGACCGATGCCGAATAGGGTTTGATGTCGGGCGGGGCCCGATGCTGGGAAAGCTGATGTTGAGCCTGACTCGATGTAGCAGGGGCGGGGCCCAAGATATGTTTATGTGATATTTGTATGGTATGTGGTAGTTGGGGAGACTCACTAAGCTTCATGTTTAAAGTTTTCAGTTTTGGTTTCAGGTACTTCCGCTAGTAAGGGGAAGAGCTCGGGATGACTGCATGGCACATACCACAGTTTTAGCCTGGGATGTTTTTAGACTCTGATATTTTCATATGGTTTTGATACAGTAATTGGATATGATGTTTTGGAGACATGTTTGATGATTTTATTATGATATTGATGGATTATGGTCTTTGGTAAATGATTTTAAAAAGAAAATTTTGGACTATATTTTTGGGATGTTTCAGTATTATTATGAGTAGGTGACTTAGAGGACTTAGGATAATTCTTAAGGAAAGTATGGATATGTGTGGAATGTAGTATTGAGCCCTTACTTCTAGAATCACCGGATCCATACTCGAATTGAGGGAATTCACGAGGATTCTAAGGAGCTGGTTTAGGGTAGATGGCATGGTTGGTACCATGATTCGTGACGGTGTTTCTGTATTTGTCGATCTTTTGGTTATGGTTGTTCAGGATGAGGATGAGTCTGGTGACTGTTTGGGATTTAGTGGCCATGGCAGTTTGGAATGGTGCAGACCTAGGTGAGTTGGTTGATTTTGAGGTCTCGAGGGCCTTGCTCGATGGTAGTGTCAGTTGAGTCGCAAGACTCAAGAAAGAAGTGATTATTATGATCAGCTTGAGGATTGCAACCAGAGACTGAGTGGTTGGCAAATGGATTGGAATGTCACTATCTTCGATAGAGGTTGTGTACTTCCAGGTTCCGTGTTTAGAGGAGAGAGAAATCAGACATGTGATTTTCAGAGTTGGGATGTAGACCCAACATGGGGATAGATGGTTGCGGTTTTGGTGGCAGTACGGCAATGTGGGAATGCACAAGAGGATTCGTGTGGCATGGTTTCCTTGTGATGAGATCAAGGGTCTGTTTTCTTGGGATATAGGCAGGTCAGGTGCTAGATGAGGGTTTCAGGCGATCAGGGAAGTGAATCGAGAGCGACAACTTTTGTTGTATCTGATGTATCCCGACTAGGAAAATAATTCCTTTTATATTTATGAATGGTTCTTGCGAAGAATTGATGGTTGGGGTTTACATGCGAGGAGTGTAGTAATCCATTTTGTTAGATAAGAAGTCAGTGTTTTTGCTTGTGCATCTGCATGGAATTCTTGATATTAGAGGTAGCCATGATTGGAGAGTTCGCAAGGTTTCCATCTAAGATTTGAAAGCGCTTGGAGTTTGCTTGGTCCTTAATTAGAAGATCATCTTGTGTTGTGTTATATATGTAACAATCATAAAAATTAGGTCGAGGTTCTCCGTATAACGACCATAACTAATTGTGATGGAGGACTTAATGTACGATGTTCTTACAAAAATAATTATATATTTATAACAATAAGAATCGTTTAATATATATTATTATTGGAATGCGACCGGTTATATGCTAAAAAAATCAATAAGATATATCCAAATATGTATATGTAGTGAAATACGTCTTATCTATAAAGATATGAAAGTCCTTGTAAGTATTATACGTAATAATAAACTACAAGTAAACCTTATCATAATATATGACAAGGGTGTAACAAATTAAAATAAAGTATAGGATACATGTTTGTATATGAATGGGTATAGTCTCGAAATTTAGACATCATGAATACACAAATCCTACCTTTTGATATATAACAATCCATTTAAAGTCTAGTACTTATAATACTACTAGAACTAGGGACTAAAGCCAAAGTCAACACCTATGTGTATCATTCCTCACTCCTTACTCGATATGGGTTGTCCATGCATTAATTTCCCCCACAAAAATCATTCTTCATAGTACAAATATAGGTAAGGTGGCGTAAAGTAACTTTTATGAGTAAACAAAGAAGTACCAATCATTATGGAGGGAAGGGCAAGAGAGTACTTTGAGAAGGCTGCACACTCCTTCTTTGAGAATAGAGTTACTTCTTTGAGAAGGCTGCAACTCACGTGCTATCTCTCTCTCTCTCTCTCTCACATCTCTCTCATCCATTCAAACCCATGCCTTTATTTGAGAATAGAGTTACTTCTAAAAATGGCCAAAGGTACACCCTGGAGGATAGAAGATAGCTTTTAAGAGAGTATAAAAGGGGAACTATTAGAGACCTTTAACCCATAAAAGATCAGCCTCAAACCTCTTTTCTCTCTACCTCCTCTCTCTTGTTCGAAGTTCATCAAGAACACCTCCATCGGAGGTGTTTTCTACTGTGATTTCGGGAAGCAAATGTGCCGATTATACCCCTGAAGTCGTTTGTTTTCCTGCTCAATTACCCCCTCAAGTGCTGCTGCGAAAACAGGAAGAAAAGGGGGCGAGGAAGCCGCCGGAAACACCACTGCCCAACCCATTTTTCTGTCGACAGCCCCTGTAGTTGTTTTGGGTGAGTCTATTTCACCTTAAAAAAATCTGAAATACTTGCTGTTTTGAACACCTTAGTGAAGTTCAATAATCTAAAACTAGATTCGTTTATTGTCGGTGAAGGTATCTGGTCTTGAACGAAGCACAAACCTCACCGAATCCTCCCGTCTAAACTCGAGAATCACGCTCCAAATGTGAGTCTTTATGGCCCCGTTTTTACATTTACACTTATTTGGGGGGAGACGCGTACCCGAGTATTTTGATATATTAATATGGCTAAAATTTATGTGTTACATGCATGCATAGTAGTGATAGATACAAAATTGTTAGAGAATGTTTATTATAAACACTAAATTTCTTTTTTTTACAAATAAAGTTTGTTAAAAAGATACTGATTAGTAATGGTTATACACAAGAATTTTATAAAATGTTAAGACTTATTTACAAGCACTTGTGTTAACAAAAATGTTAGATAAGAGTAATCTAGTGTTATATTAATCGTCGGAATAAATAAAGGCATCGTTAAGAACTTGTGTCGAAATCTTGATAGATGAACACTTTTAACTTGTCATAATAGGCATATCTCTATGACTTGTGTATACTAGGGAATTAAGTTTATTATTCACCAAGTATTAATAGTAAAGAACTAAACGAGATGATAAAATAATAATAACAAGAGTATCATAATAAAGCACAAGTAGTTATTTACTATGGTATGATACAAAATCTTATCGAAAAATAATGTGTATGTATTTTTAAGACTAAAGTTTACTTGCAAACGAAAATAATATGTTTTCAACATGAAGTAAATATTAAAAATACAAAAATATTCGATTTAAGCGACAACCGGTCAACCGACGTAACACCGACACGTATGAAGTACTCAACTACGCTAACGGAACGTCTTTCCTATCGGTTGGTAGATTGAAATTACTTGAGTCACTACCGTCTCTTTATTCGAAAGCTAGGTTAAATTTAATATTTAACTTTATGCACTAGCTAAAAATAAAATCATAAATAAATTAAGACTCGCGTTGGTGGTCATTGGAAGCGACGGATTTTTATTGCCATGTATTTTGCGGATTGTGTATCCCGTGTGTGCTTGTGGGAGGAATGTATCGAAAGGGGTGAAGGAGAGTGTTTGTTGATGGTGTGTTTTTCCCTTGTAAGGATCAGACCTTGGAATCGACACCTAGCTCTATAACCGTTAATCCAGGAGGAATCATATACTGTAGGTCTATGTACACGGCATAGATTTATAATAAAGAACTTTGGTGTAGATCTAATTATTATGGAAAGATTTATACGAATGATTATTTTCCATCTGTGGTTGCTAGCTACAACTTCGTCTGACGAGGCAACAGGCGTCAAGTGTTTCTTTCTTCGTTACTATACCACTGCTTTTAAACGTTAGTAATGATCTCGATTCCTCCATGTTTATTTGTATTGTGCCTGTGTGGCTTGTTTATTGTGCCTATGCGGCTTGTGGAGGAGCGACGAATAGTGTCGGTTATGGGCAATTTAATATATTGAAGATTTTTATTCGAAGATGTATAGATCTAGATCGAGTCAATTATCCCAATTTGGGACCGGGAGTGTCGAGTGTTAGGACGTTATATACTTCTCCTAATGACATAACTTTTCGTATCGGACAAGATCCAAAGAATAAAAATCGTCATGAAAATGACTAATATTTATCGTTTAAAAAGTGGTTGAATAGAAAAATATGCTTTATAATTTACTGGTCTTTGGAAACATTATTTTGAATTATAAAAATCTTCGGAGTCAAAACAAAACCTACAAAGCTCACCAACATTATTGTTGACGTATTTTCAAAATGTATGTGTCTTTAGGTGTTCAAGGTGGCCAGAAGAACTCTCACCATGTGTGAGGATGATGGGTTTGACGTTGAGAATAAATTGTTGGCTCTATAGTAGCCTTTTGTCTCTTTTATGTTGTAAGAAATTGAAATCCGCGTATAACGCTTTTGGACTATTAAACAATGTGTTTTGTCATATTCATACTTCAGATGAATGTAATGTCGAATGAATTCTGTTATTATTTCCTTATATGTTGTTAACTATGATCCAAATGTTTAAGTCGCAATCCCGACGTTTCCGCCGTTGGTCGGGGTGTGACAATATATCCCAAGGGTCAGGGATGTTATGCATCTAGGTGAGCCGGTTTGAGTTTTGGTTTGTTTGCAACGTTAGTTGGTGGTGATTCGAACCCTAAGTGGGGGAGAGCTAGATATTCAGCTTAGAGGATCAGCGATCTGTTCGAGTTATGGTTTCAGAAGAATGGGCCATAGGGATTTGTGGTTCGGGTAGGTGAAACTTTTGTTCAGGATTTGGTCAATACGGGGGTGCAGAGCAAGTTGTCATCAGATGTATGTGTTCAGGAATGCAAGAGTCATATTTGCGGCAATAAGCTATTGGACAGGAGCTCGTTGTAGCCAGGGGTTCCTATCAGAAACATCGAGGAATAGTTCAAGAGGCAGTTGGGTCACTCAGATTTAGTATCGATTGTTGAGGGATTTGTCAGCTTGTTGTATAGATTGATATCTATAGTCTAGGTTGGGCAGTTGCTGATCAATCAATCAGTTGTAGAGTTTGGTATGTTTAGTCCCTCATAGGTTTGTCTAGTAGTGTATTGGATCAATGGATTAGTTGTCAAAGCACTCTCGATCGTTAGTCTTGTCGTTAATCGTCAATAACAGAGGTTTTTCAAAAGTTTCAAGCTATATCAGTTGGAATTCAATGGATATGTTGGCCTATCGTCAAAGTTTGTACATTGTACATTTTGGTTTCTGGGTATGGGTACCCTCAATGGTTGGTTGTGAAATTATTATTCATAGCAGACTCGAGTTTGGCAGATGTTCTTGGTTATTGGAAGTTCGAATATTGGGGCAAGGTTGTGGAGTTCTTCAGGTGTGGCTTAGGATCTGTGCATAATGCAATTTTGGCGTGTCGTGTCGGTGGGGTTGGTATTTGGATTGACCCGACCAGAGTTTGTCAACATTTTTCATGGCTTTGGAAGCTTTATTGAGCTATTTGCGTATTGATGGGATCTGTTCGGTTTTACTCAAGGTATGGGTTCTTAGCCTTCGGCCATTCATGAGGATGATTCTGTTAGCGGTTGAGGTTCGTCATTTCGGTTAGATCAACTGGTACCACATCCAATGGGTAAGGGCTGTGAGGAAGAAGGAGTGTAGTAGATCTAGGGTTGGTTATGTGTTTTCCCTTGGTGATATCTGTCGGTTAAATAAGATAGCATGAGAACACTTGGCTTGAGTTATTTGCATGGTTCTTAATTTGTTTGTAGCCCTTAAATTGGAACAAGAGTGCAACCGCCTATCTCATTCTCTGGTTGTGTACGACCATGTTTTCGCCTAAATTTTGCATTGGTAGCCGCTTGTATTGTGAAAGGAATTGTGCGTGATAGATGGGTATGACCCGTATTTGTGTTCAGTTAACACTAAGAGGGATGTTCATTGGGTTCCCACAAGTCGGTGGATTGATGGTTAGATATCTTTGGGCCCCTGTTGTGTTGGTCGTGAGTCTTCAGGCCATTGATGGGATGAAGGTAATATCAACATAATACCGTGAGCTTATCGTATAGTGGGTAGTAGGTGTCACGATGTATCGTGAACCAATGGTTGTATGATTCATATGGGTGGGACCCGATAGTTTTTTTATTGAGACTCTTAGGTCTCGGATCATTAGTTTTTTTGACATGTTTGGGTGTTAGTGCATTGTGAGAGTCGGGAGACTCAGTGACAAGTTGGTTGGGATCATGTAGGTAGTTAAAGGTTGTTGGGAGCAATAGGCTTGACCAAGCACTTTAGTTGTCGACATTAAATTATCGAGGGGCCCACATATATCGATTTTCCAGTTAAGGCAAAAGGAACGGATAAACTTCAACTTATATGTCTGTACTATTCACTCATCAAATCATGCACAACAATACATTTTATAACATCAAGTTACTGATGCGTTTACGTATTATCAATGCACAACTGACTCATAAACAGCAACTCATATAACTCTGTTTCAAGTTACTGATGCGTTTATGTATTATCAATGCACAATTGACTCGTAAACAACAACTCATATATCTCTGATTTATGACGACTGATATCATACTACTACTTGAACACATCAATTAAGTCTAGGCTTGGCCAAGCGCTTTAGATGTCGACATCAAATCATCGAGGGGCCCACATATATCGATTTTCCCGTTAAGGCAAATGGAACGGATAAAGTTGAAATTATATGTTTGTACTATTCATTCATCAAATCATGCACAACAATACATTTTATAACATCAAGAAACTGATGTGTTTACGTATTATCAATGCACAACAGACTTGTAAACAACTCATATATCTCTGTTTCAAGAATATAATATATTATCGTCTCAAAATTACTCGTGATAAAATCCATGAAATAATTCTCTGAGCGTGTGTTTATCAATTCTATTTCTAATCTCAATAGACAATCTACAATCCAGTTCATAACAGTCTTAATTCGCTACTTCCAAAAGTACGATCGACTGTGGATGTTTGAATAATCCAATTATTCGGGAAGTAAAACATACAAAGTGAAACACAATAATAACCTAGTTAACTATGGTCTCAAAACTATTTAATATAAATAAAACTTTTATTATTTAATCACCATATTAATTGAACTTTATTCATTGTATAATGTTTCGAGTAATCAACTAAACACTTCAATTAAACATCAGTCATGCCATGTTATAAACATGCATACTATGTTTCTCTATGGTCCTTACTTTGTGAACAAATCGATTGGATACTATCCCACCGATGCTCATTTCACAATTTCAAATTTTTGTTACTACCAAATGTGTTAGAGTTCAACCTTGCATGCAATGTCTTTTTGTGACGAGGAGGCGTCAAAATCACCGAGACTTAGCCAATGATATCACAAAAAAATTCATTGAAACTTTGTTACTAAAAACAATTTCATGGAAATGAAGTTCAAATTCAAGATACACTCATTGAACACCTTCCTTGCATTAAAGTTTCTAACTCACATGTAAGTTTCAATAACCAACTTCCACTATGGAAAAATTTCCATAATCTCATATAACCATCAACTCTAAACACGAATCACCTAGTTATTCCTTTATAATTATATCCTTCTAGTTCAATGTATTTTTAATTCGATTCTTATTCTCGGTACTATTATCGGTTTCTTGATGGTTTCATCTTGACCCAACCTTACTCAATATGTCTTCGTGTTTTTTCTTTGTCGTCGTCATTACTGGAATCAGATTCGGAGATATCCCTACTGCCCTAGTCAACAAAGTAACCTCTGAATCTTTATCGGAGAACCCACCTCCAATTCAGTCAAATCCAAATTATGACTATATCATTCTTACCATCGGTTACAAGCTTACAAGCTGAATGAGTGAGTGATATTACAATTTATGGTCACACTGGTTCGATTTTTATAAGAGGAAAATAAGATTACCTATCAAGTGATCTTGTTCAACCAAAAGAGAAACGTCCAGGATTTAAATAGAATATGGTACTATCTTGGCTCCTAAATATTATGACACCTAAAGTTGGTGAAACAGCCTTTGAAATCTGGGAAGCAGCACAAGACACATTTTCAAACCAAGAAATACATTCACCTTATTCAAAATCAAAGGTATCCTACATGATCTTTGACAAGGTGAACTTAAACCTTAAATCGCTACCAGAAACAATTGGACATTCTCAATACTTTTACGTAGATGGAAAACGCATATTAGAGACTAATAGAATTTACAAATTCTTCCGTGGACTAAATCACAAAATTGATGAGGTACGAGGAAGAATATTAGGATTTAAAAAGAACAAATTTCTAAAGAAAGAGGAATGTGGTCGTCGTTCGACAACCACGTTGGGGTCAGGTTTAGGACGAGGCTAAGGTTACGGTTTCAAACGGCGTTGTCATCTTTGTCTAGTTTAGGGTTTCACCGGAAAAAGAAGTGGGTGACGTTTAGGTTCAAATGATTTCCAGATGATGTTTAGGTCGTCATCTTCCTCGTTGTCTCCAACTGAGAAAGTACAAAGTTTTGCAATTTTCTCATATGAAAATTGAATGTAGAATATGTTTAATTTTTAATGAGAAATTACAAACTTAATAAAACAAATAAAAAAATAAAATAACAAAGGCCAAATTTGTAATTTTAAATATGTTTAAAAATATTTGGACTAAAACCGCAACTCTAAACTTTTTGGACCAAAGTGGCAATTTCCACTATACCTCAGGGACCATTTTTGTAATTTTGTTATAAGAAAACTGAAAGTAGAATGTTATAATGTAATGATTTTTCAAAGTAAAGGATATGCATGAGAAAAAAAAAAGTTTGATTATTCAATGTTGTAGGAAAAAAGGAAAGTGAGTACAACTGTGAAAATGAGATGATTTTTAAAAATGCAATGTGCTAATAAGAAAAATGAAAATAGAATGCTAAAATTCAAAATAAAATGTATAGATGAGAAAAAAGAAGTTTCATGTTTCAAAGTGACAGAAAGACAAAAGTAAATTGTTAAAAATTAGATGATTTTCTAAAATGAAATATGCTAATAATAAGAGAACAAAAACTTAACATTGTCCTAATATGTATCATGTATTATCATTCATACTAAAGTGATCATTATATCTCATGCACATACGACTAAATCTAGTTCATGCTTTTTCAATGAAGTATTTAACATCAAAGTAGAAAAATCATACTCCTCTGGTCTAACCATTCAAATTATGACACACAAGGCTTACATAATCCTCGACTTACCAATATTCTTAAGTTTATGATACATTCCTACCCGGCATACCCTCAATCCTTGACCTCATCATGCTAATTATATTCTCAACCTCAAAGCACATATACATATAGAGCACATATACATATAGGATGCTTGAATATTCAAATGTTACTTATTAGTACAAATATCCAATCTTGTAGTCATTTATCTTTTTGCTATGTAATACACTTTTTGTCATCATTCCAATCCTAACGTATCCCTAAACAAACTCATTATCCATATCCTTACACTACGTGTCCACTAATAATAAAATTTCTAAATTTATTTTTCTATTATTCGTACATTCTTAGCATCCACTTGAATGGTTCATGTTAATTCAAAATGAAATGACATAGATGAGAAAAATGAAGTTTTGAGGTTTTAATGTTGTAACAAAAAGAAAAATGAAAGTACAATGCTAAAAATTAGATGAATTTTCAAAATGGAATATCCCATTTACACATTACAATATTGAAACATCGAACTTTTTTTTCTCATCTATGTAAATTACTTTGAAAAATCATCACATTGAAAAGTATGTGTAAATATTTTAAAAAAAAAACTAATAGTAGAATGGTATAAATGCATGATTTTTCAAAGTAATTTGCATAGATGGAAAAAAAGTTTAATGTTTGTATGTTCTAAGTTCTAACAGAAAGCTAAGTGAAAGCACAATGTTAATACAGGATGATCTTTAAAAATGCATTGTGTTTAATATTTAGAAAACTGGAAGTAGAAAGCTATAATGTGATGAATATTCAAAGTAAAATGCTTAATCGGAAAAAAAATGATGTTTTAATGTTGTAACAGAAAAGAAAAGTGAAAGCACAATGATAAAAAGAGGATGATTTTTAAAAAAGCAATGTGTTAATACTTAGAAAATTGGAAGTAGAATGCTATAAATGGATGATTTTCCAAAACAAAATACATAGATGAGAAAAAAAAAAGTTTGATGATTCAATGTTGTTACAGAAAGGAAAGTGAAAGCACAATGCTAAAAATGGGATGATTTTTGAAAATAAAGTGTACTAATAAAAAATAAAACAAAAAGTATGATGCTATACTTGGAAGATTTTTCAAAGTAAATGCATAAATGAGCAAAAAGAAGTTTCACGTTTCATTGTTGTTACAGAAAGACAAGTGAGAATAAAATGCTAAAAATGGGATGATTTTTAAATTGCAATGTGCTAAGAATAGTCAGAAAACTGAAAGTTTCTCTATATATAGAAGATTTTTCAAAGTTTGATGTTTCATTGTTGTAATAGAAAAGAAAGCAATGTTTAAATGGATAATTTCTGAAAGCATAATGATATGTTTTAATGTTTTAACACAAAGGAAACTTAAAACATTACGCTAAAAATGGGTTGATTTTTAAAAATAAAATGTGAATATTTAGAAAACTGAAAGTAGAATGCGATAAATGAATGAATTTTCAAAGTAAATTGCATAAATGAGAAAAAAAGTTTGATGTTTGAATGTTGTATCAGAAAGAAAAGTAAGAGAGCGATGCTAAAAATAGGACGAGTTTTAAAAATGCAATGGGTTAAAAATAAAAATAAAAACTAAGTGGAAACTTTTAATGTGGTGATATTTCAAAGTAAAATGAGTAGATGAAAAAAAGAAGTTTAATGTTTCTTGTTGTAAGTTGAAACAAAACTAAAAACAAAAGTACAACGCTAAAAACGTGTCGATTTTTAAAAATGCAATGTGCTGATAATAGGATGGTTTTTGAAAATGCATAGATGAGAAAAAAAGAAATTTTGATGTTTTAATACATAGATGAGAAAAAAGTGTGACGTTTCAATGTTGTGATAGAAAGAAAAGTAAAAGTACAATGCTAAATACTAAATGATATTAAAAAATGGCATGTGCTAATAATAGGAAGATTTTTCAAAGTTTGATGTTACAATGTTGTAAAAGAAAGAAGAGTAAAAGTATAATGCTAATATAAGGATGAATTTTGAAAATGCAAAGTTCTTAATATGAGACAATTGAAAGTAAAATGCTATGTATGGAAAAAAATTCAAAGTAAAATACATAGATGAGAATTTTTTTAATGTTTCAATAAAATAACGAAAAGAAAACTGAAAGTAAAATCCTAAAAATGGAAAGATTTTCTAAAATACAATGTGTTAATAATAGGAAAACTTAAAGTAGAATGCTATAACTGGATATTTTTTCAAAGTATAATGCATGTATGTTTATAAATAATGTGTTTTGATTGAATGTTTTTTCAAAGTAGAATGCTAAAAATGGGATGATTTTAAAAATAAAATGTTTTGATTGAAAGTTTTTCGAAAATAAAATGCATAGATGAGAAATGAGAAGTTTGATGTTTCAAAGATGTTACATTAATAAAAAGTTAATATGCAGAAACAAAAGTGAAAGTATAATGCTAAAAATGGGATTATTTTTTAAAATTTAAAAGTAAAATGGAAGTTTTTGAAAATAAAATGCTTTGATTATGAGTTTTTTTCAAAGTAAAATGCATAGATGAGAAAAAGAGAAGTTTGATGTTACATAAAAAAAGTGAAAGTAGAATGCTATAAATGAGATGATTTTTGAAAATTCAATGTAAAATGGATGATTTTAAAAGTAGAATGCTTTAATTGGAAATTTTTCAAAGTAAAATGCATAGATGAGAAAAAGAGAAGCTTGATGTTTCAATATTGTTACAGAAAGGAAAGTTAAAGTACAATGCCAAAAAATGGATAATTTTTTAAAACTCAATATAAAATGGAGAATTTTGAGAGTAGAATGCTTTAATTGGAAATTTTTCAAAGTTAAATGCATAGATGAGAAAAAGAGAAGTTAACAAGTTAGAGCACAATGTTACAAATGGATATTTTTGAAAATTCAATGTCAAATGAAAGCTTTTGAAAATAAAATGCTTTGATAGGAAGTTTTTTCAAAGTAATACGCATAGAGGAGAAAAAGAGATGTGTGGTGTTTCAATGAGGTTACAGAAACAAAAGTGAAAGTATAATGCTAAAAATGAGATAATTTTTGAAGATCGAATGTAAAATGGAAGTTTTTGAAAATAAAGTGCTTTGATTGAAAGTTCTTTCAAAGTAAAATGCAAAGATGAGAAATGAGAATGTTGATGTTTTAACGATGTTACATAAAGAAAAAATTAAAGTGCAATGCTAAAAATGGGATGATTTTTGAGAATTAAATCTAAAATGTAAGATTTTGAAAGTAAAATGATTTATTTGTAAATTTTTTCAAAGTAAAATGCATAGATGAGAAAATGAGAAACAAGTTAGAGCACAATGCTAAAAATGAATGATTTTTGAAAATTCAGTGTAAAATGGAAGCTTTTGAAAATAAAATGCTTTGATAGGAAGTTTTGTTAAAGTAATATGCATAGATAAGAAAAAGAGATGTGTGATATTTGAATAAGGTTACAAAAACAAAAGTGAAAGTATAATGCTAAAAAATAGAGGATTTTTGAAAATCAAATGTAAAATGGAAGTTTTTAAAAATAAAATGCTTTATTTGAAAATTTTTTCAAAGTAAAATGCATAGATGAGAAATGAAAAGTTTGATGTTTCAATGATTTACATAAAGACAAAGTTAAAATGCAATGCTAAAAATGGAATGATTTTTGAAAATTGAATGTAAACTGGAAATTTTTGAAAGTACAATACTATAATTGTAAGTTTTTTTCAAAGTAAAATGCATAGATGTGAAAAAGAGAAGTTTGATGTTTCAATGATGTTACATAAAGAAAAAATTAAAGTAGAATGCCAAAACAGGATGATTTTTGAAAATCAAATGTAAAATAGAAGTTTTTGAAATAAAATGATCTGATTGAAAATTCAACGTAAAATGGATGATTTTGAAAGTATAATGCTTTAATGGGAAATTTTTCAAGATAAAATGCATAGATGAGAAAAAAAGGTTTGATGTTTCAATAACGTTAAAGAAAGAGAAGTTACAATACAATGCTAAAAATGGGATGATTTTAGAAAATTGAATGTAAAAACGATTATTTTGAAAGTAGAATGCTTGAATTATAAAAAAATTCAAAGTCAAATGCATAGATGAGAAAAAGAGAAGTTTGATGTTTTAATGACGTTACAAAAAGAAAAGTTAAATTACAATGCTAAAAATACGATGATTTTTGAAAATTCAACATTAAACGGATGGTTCTTAAAGTAGAATGCTTTAGATAGAAGTTGTTTCAAAGCAAAATACATAGATAAAAAAATAGTTTAATGTTTTAATTATGTTACAAAAAGAAAAGTTAAAATACAATGCTAAAAATTTGGATGATTTTTGAAAATTCAATGTAAAATGGATGTTTTTGAAAGTAGGATTCTTTAATTGGATGTTTTTTTCAAAGTAAAACGTATAAATGAAAAACAAAAAAAAAGTTTGATGTTTCAATGATTTTATAGATAAAAAATGTTAAAGTACATTGCTAAAAATGGAATGATTTTTAAAAATGCAATGTAAAATGGATGAAGTTGGAGTACAATGCTAAAAATCAGATGATTTTTGAAAATTCAAAGTCCAATGGATGATATGCAAAGTAGAATGCTTTAATTGGAATTTTTTTCAAAGTAAAATGCATAATTGAGAAAAAGAGAAGTTTTATGTTTCAATAATGTTACAGAAAGAAAAGTGAAAGTAGAATGCTATAAATAGGATGATTTTTGAAAATTTCAATGTTAAAGTGATGTTTTTTAAAGTAGGATGCTTTAATTGGAAACTTTTTCAAAGTAAAATGCACATATGTGAAAAAGAGAAGTTTGATGTTTCAATAATGTTATAGAAAGAAAAGTGAAAGTACAATGCTAAAATATGATGATTTCTGAAAATTTAATGTAAAATGAATATTTTTTAGAGTAGAATGCTTTAATTGGAAGTTTTTTCAAAGTAAAATGCATAGATGAGAAAAAAAGAAATTTTGATGTTTTAATAATGCTATAGAAAGAAAAATAAGAAAATAAAATGCAAAAAATAGGATGATTTTTATAAAATGAATGTAAAATGGAAGTTTTCGTAAATAAAATGCTTTCATTGGAAAAATTTTAAAAGTAAAATATATAGATGAGAAAAGTTACGTCTTATGTTTCAGTGATGTTATAGAAAGAAAAATTAAAGTAGAATGCTGAAAATGGGATGATTTTTGAAAATTCAATGTACAATGGATGTTTCTGAAAGTAGGATTCTTTAACTGGAAGTTTTTTTAAAAGTAAAAAAAATAGTTTGATGTTACTGAAAAAAAAGTCAAAGTACAATGTAAAATTTAAAAATTCAATTTAAAATTGAGGTTTTTAAAAGTAGAATGCTTCAAAATTAAAATGCATAGATAAGAAAATTGAATTGAAAAAGAATAAGAGCAGAAGGAGATGACATACTTTGGACTAAATATGAATATAATTGGTAAAAGAAAATAATTTCTCTGTCTTTCCCATAACATGTGATGACAGCTCCTACAAACACATACCATAAAACATAAGTCATACACAACAGAATCCCTAATATAATAAAAAAACATGTCAAAACCCAATAAAACTGTAAGTTAATGAAACATATGAACTTCACGCCTCTAGTAGATGTTAAATTTAAACCAAAAGGATTCAAAAATACCTCAAGATTTCAAGCTACGAGAACAATGATGTAGTATGGATATAGTTCTCATCAGAATTTGGAGGATTCAAAAAAAAGAACTAACTGAATTTGAAACACTCTTCTAGACAATATTTATAGTAGAAACTATATATATATATATATATATATATATATATATATATATATATATATATATATATATATATATATTTGTTTGATACCCTTGACTTATCCATTGCCATTGCAAGCACCCTGCAAAAGTAAAGGATCAATAAGTTTTTTCAGTAAACAGTTTTTAATTACTCCAGGTTTATATACCATACTTAAATCCATCAATGAATACCTTGCACTTCTCAAAAGTTTCTCCAACTATTTCCTCCATCAGCTGTTTTCTTGTTTATTTTGCTACTTTTGACTGAATCATTATTCATTCATATACATAAAAGCTTTTGTTCTTTGTGTATGAGGGCAATGATGATCCTCCCTGAGAATTGTGGTTCAGTGTGTGTTCTTCCATGAGTAGTTCCATCACTCAGATGACAGAGAATGGGAAGTTACAATAAGAATTTAGTATCACTCAATTGTATCTTACAATCACAATCAGAAAATTCAAATTGAAAAGGAATAACAGCAACGAAACATACCCAGAACTGAATATAAACAAAAAATTTTATCTGTCTTTCCCATAACATGTGACAGCTCCTACAAACACATACCACGAAACATAAGTCATACATTACCGAGTCCCTGATCTAATAAAAAAACATGTCAAACCCAATAAAACTGTATGTTTAATGGAAGATATGAACTTCACACCTTTGGTTAAGACATTGCCTGCGCAGGAGCTGTGAGAGGCGTCGATTTGGGTAAAAGCAAAGATGTCGAAGAAAAAAGTGGAAAACCACGATGATAATCATTCGTTATTTCTCTGCTTTGCTTCAAGATTCTGGACGCTTGATTAGTTGAGATCAAACCAAAGAATATTTCAAGTCTTCGCTTTAGTGGGAGTGGGGCATATAAGTTGATATTTGGGGTGAGAGGCTTCGGTTTTAAGAAACAGAGGCGGTAGAGGAGAAGTTAAGTGAAGCGTTGGATCAAGAAGGGAAAAAGAAGAGGGAAACAGCAGGCTAGGTGGCGTGAGATGTACAGCGAATGTTTATGTACTATTGATCATCGGATAGAAATTACGAGTATGGGTAATGTGGGTTTATAGAATGGATAACTGAAGAAAAAAAGGAGAGCATGAGAAAAAGAACGGTTGCCCTCCGACATCATCGTCTTCTTCCGCTGTCACCAATTTCTTGAAATCAATTTATTTTATTCTTGGAACAAGGAAAACGATTGGAAAATTGGAAAAGTGGATGCGAAGAGGAAGAAGAAAGAAAGAAGGAAATATGAAAGAGTTCAGGCACGACTGGCACTCACTTTGTAGTCAAACGAACCGTTTGTGCCCCAGCCGCCTGAAGATCATGAAATTAATTAGAATCTTCGCATTAATTAATTGCCTATTACTAACCAGCCAAATTACTGTTTAATTGTTTTTTATTTACAAATAATTATTTATTTTTAATTATATATTTTTATTTTGATGAAACATTATTATTTTGTGATATTATTTTAAATTAATAATTTTCATTAAATAACTATTTTCAGCATGTCATTTTGAGGTGTATCATTAACTAATCAATACATACAAATATAAATATGTGATTTATAAAAACATAAATATATTAATAGTAATATACGAACATACCTCGTCATTTAACTAATCAATTGATGGCAAATATTATTGCAACTCATTTTTTTTAATTAAAAATATATTTTTCCAAAATATCATAGAATGAAAATGAAGTTTATGAGACACCACTTATAGTAAAATGTTAGGTATGAAAATGATTATTACATAAATTATATACAACTTAGAGGACCATAAATAAAAATATAATATTTTTAGGGGTCAAGATCCTGAGACATTCCCAGGATCCTGAATCTTGAAGTATAACCAGGATCCTAAAACATATATAGGGCTAGGATCTCGGAACTACTTTGAGATCCTCAAGTCTAAGGATCCTCAAAGGCTCGGGATTCTCAAATCTCAGGATCCCGAATATACTCCAGGATCCTGACTAATTTTTTTTTTTTATAACGGCTATATATTCTTTTGTATTTCTCATATGTGCAGAAATAACTAGTCAGAGTCTCAACAAATAGTCACAACCATGAAAAAGACCCGGAGGACCAAGTCACGCAACGATTATAAGTTGATCTCGGAGGATCCCAAAATTTTTGGAATTGTTGTTATTAACTTTAGACTATATATATATATATATATATATATATATATATATATATATATATATATATATATATATATATATATATATATATATATATATCACCTGTTTATATATATCACCTGTATTCATCACACAACACACGATTTTCTGGCAGTACACTAGCACTTGTACTCGTACTCATTATATTTTCTCTGTAATCATTCATTTCAATCAATAAAATCATCAAGGCGGGTGATCATTATCACCTCCCAAGGTTTTGTGTCGGAGATCCTAGTAAGAATCAAGGGCTTTCCTTGTAAACCACTTGTGTAATCTTGTTCTAATTTCATGAATCACTTCACTAACAACACCACAACCTCTCATACACTTTGGTTGATTTCCACTTAGTCGATTTTTGACCAAACCAATTTGGTGCCCACCGTGGGGCCGTGGTGTTCAAAATCCCTCAAAAAGTCATGTTTACCTAATCGACTATGTCCTCATCTTTGATGCTTCCCACTTCTTCTAAAAACCTTCCACCACCACCGGTTGGAGCTCCTAAGAAAGTCTCTGAAACACCGAAGAAAAATACCTCTCCGATTACTCTAGGACCTCAGGATCCTACTGTATTGATTTCCAACAACAAAATCTTTGCCATAATAAAGAGACTAGAGCGACAAGTCGCCAAACAACTGGAAGATAACAAGACGATCCTCAAGGAAGTGGAAAGAATGAGGACGGAGATCCACAAGCCTCATGAGGCAGCGCCCTCAGTCTTGCAACCCAAGATCCTGAATTTTGATAAACCAAGCTCCTCAATAGTCCGTCGCGAGATAGGATCCTCAGTTTCGACCTCTGTGCCCGCTTGGGTGCGACTCTGAAAGACCCAGCCTATACAACTCAGGATCCCTGAGGCATGCATGTTCGTCAAGTAATCATTTTTATAAACCTTTGGAGTTCCCTTTAGCTTTTGGAATAGTTGGAGTGAAAGGCTTAATTGATTAATGACTTAAATCTTAGATTTATGCTTCAGACTGTACTCGCGATGTGACACAAGATGTGTCACGACGTAACCATGAAAGATCATGTGTTTGCTAAGTTTTATGGGACTTGCAACGTGATAGAAGGATGTTCATGTTGTGAGGTCAGCCCAAAGGATTTTATGTGACTGAGTTGGACGAGTTAGAGCGAGCCGAGTTGGAATCGGGTCGAGTGTACTCTCAATACGTGACTAAGGGTTGGCCACGGCGTGAGGAAAGTTGGTTGAAATTGATGGCTATTGAATTTGACTTTAACCGTTGACTTGTTGACATGGGTTGACATGTTAGTCAAGATTGTTGGATTTAGAAGGTAGACTTGGGGTTTACCTTGTATGGATTGATAGGAGGTGGTTAACACCCATCATTTAGTAGTGAGAGTTGTCAGTTGTGGTCAATACGACATTGAGCTGAGTTTTAGTCGGCTTTGTGAGCCACGTGATGTGACAACCCAAGTTGTTCCATTACATTTCCCCGTTACCATTAACGGAATATTCCAGTTTATAAAAGTTCCGTTAATTAGAGGTCGTCAATTTAATAAACATTCCATTTGTTTATGTTTAATATGCCGTTAAGTCGTGGTGAAAGAGAATAAAAACACACAACACACATTTCCATTTTGTTGGAAAATGTTAAGTTTTATTATTACGACCACTAAATCGGGTGCGACCAAAAGCCCCGTTTAACGGCAATATCGGGTAAAATTCCACTAAGCCCCGACTCGGAAACCTATATAAAGGTGAGTGGAGTCCATTGGAGACTTTTTACACACTCTATCTATACTCTCTCTCTCTAAACCCGTTTTCGCCCCAAATCTGCAACCAAACGCTTCCAAATTGTAAGTCCGCTTACCCTAACTTATTCTAAACATATTGATTCATGTTTATAGGCCAAAATTCGGACTTAGAAGCTGTTAGAATGGAGTTTACGGCCTAAGATCCTCCTTAGGCCGTAAACACCCTATTTAAGGCCAAAATGACCCAAACTTGTCCCTAATGGCTTGGAAATAAATAGAGGAATTAGCCTAGGAGTGTTTGCACATTTCAAACAATCATTTTGGGGCATAAAAGAGAGTTTACGGCCCAAGCACTTGCTTAGGCCGTAAACATCTCTAATATATGTCAAAATGCCTCCAAAACACTCCCAAACCACCCTTAGGCTTCACACATAAATTAGGGGCTTATCCTTTTGGGCTTAGATCAATTAAACACAAGAAATGGAAGGATAAAAAGGAGTTTACGGCCCAGACATGTGTCAAGGCCGTAAACTCCCCATAACATGCCCAAATGTTAGTTTTCACCCCCCAAATGGCCTTAGACATTTACCATAAATACTAGGATTGTAACAAAGGCTTAAACTCAAGGATTGGAGGGTGTATGAGAGTTCACGGCCAAGCCATGGATCTTACGCCCGTAAACTCTCAAAGGTTGGTCATTTGGACCATAAACTCTAAAGGAGTGCCCTTTTGGAACCCCAAACACCCCCAATAGCCTTGAATGATTACTAGAAGTGAGTTAAGGGCTTAAAACTTCATTAAATCCATGATATGAGAGTTTACAGCCGTAAACTCCCTTAGGAGTTGTCCCTAGGCCGTAAACTCCAATATAATGCCCTTAGAAGCCTTAAACCCACTCATGCCTTTTTGGAAAAGTACTTAGAATAATTCCATGAGCAAGTAGAAGCCTTAAAACAACCTAGAACCCATCACCATGAGTTTACGGCCGTAAACTCATGGTGAGTAGTCCTTGGGCCGTAAACACAATATTAAGGGCTTAATCTTGGAGAGTAAACTCCATTCCTAAGTCACACACACCTTTAGACGCTACCCGGGACACCCAAACACTTATCCAAAGTGTTTTCCGCTCCTTTGAGTGTGTATATTTGTTTAGTTAGTATTAAATATACTAATTGTATGTGAACATATGTTATCATATGTTAAATAGGTCAGTGTGTGTGTTCAAGTCCTTGCGTGACACCGAGCACCCAACCGGCGCCTTCGTCGGACCTACTTACACCAGGTGAGTTCATACCCCTGAATGAACCTTTTAAATGTTTTTACATGTTTTATAGGGGGGAATACAAGTTAAACATGCCAGTTATCATATCAATCACATGTGATTGATAACCCGCATGCACAAGGTTTTACCACACTTTACTCTGTTTTTACGAGTAGGACACTATAATGGTTTTCAATTGTTTCAAAACTCTTACTTATACTGTTTTTATTCAAAATCATTTCAAACTGGTTTATAAAGGTTCCAAGGATTTCTAAAGGTTTTCACACTGATTTTACCAAAGAATACAAAATGTGATTTTCCTAAATATAAAGGTTTTTCCAAGGTTTTCGTCAAAGTTCCCTTTCACAATGTATATTTTTACTTATTAGTTACTACTGCTCTGCTTTCATGTATTTTAAACTCCTACTTGATAACGCTTTCATTTCGCGATACGTTTATACCGGTTATTGTCTCTATTTCACTTATACTTGTAGTCGCTTATATCTGATAGACGCTCTTACTTCACTTATGGTCGTCTCTACTTCGGGATACGCTTATACTTATTCGACACTTCTACTTCACTTGCGACCGCTTCTACTTCACTTGTTCGACACTCCTACTTCACTTGCGAGCGCTCCTACTTCACTTATTAGACACTCCTACTTCACAAGAATCACTTCTACTTGATACACACTCAATCGTAGTTAGATGTATGTCTGTGCTTGTATAGATGCATATAAATAATGATTAAAGGACTTAGGAAGGCTTGTCCGCCCTATTTCCTTTTCTTCGTTGAGATGTGGTATGGTGGGATCGGATTTCCATCCGAAGGTCGTTTGATTCATTACTTATATATTATGTACACAAGCATAGACATACGGGTTTACTTCAGTCAATTCAGTTAAGAGTCTCTACCTCTAGTTCAACACTTACATTAGAAACTCACTAGTTGGAAGTCTCTACCCACTATTTGGGATGCATCTTCAGGACACGGCCTTCTCCGTAGTCTAGTTGGTAACCAGAGTCTCCTGTAGGGAGAACGGACATTGTGTGTATAGATCTATACGGGATTGACAACCCCGCACCCAGACTGCTAGCTACAGTCCCGGCCTACCAAGCCAACGGGTGACAAATGTCACATTTTAGACGCTTGTAGGGCGTCTGGTACTCTAGTCAGTATGGTTACGAGTATCCCGGGTTACCTTATAATTCATTGGCTTTAAGGTAACTGTATTTCGCCAGCAATTTACACTGTATGCTTGTAATTCATTTTCAGAGTCACACTGTTTTGACCTTACAAGATGTATCCTTCATTTGATACTGTCTGGGGTCTGTCTCCTCTGTTTTGACCTTACAAGACGTATCTCTCATTTGATGTTGTCTAGGGTCTGTATCACTGTATTCACAGTATTTACCGTGTTCACTATTTTAGACCTTGCTAGACGTATCTTTCATTTGATATTGTCTGCGGTCTATATTCACTGTTTTGGACCTTACCAGATGTACCTTTCATTTGGTACCTTATGGGGTCTGTGTCTCTATTTGTTAGACTGAACCAGGTGTGTAGTTCGTTCGATACTCTCCTGGAGTCTATGATTCCTTGCCTTAGTCAGCAGTCCTCACTGCTGAGGCATATGTTATTCCCTGATGTCATTTGCTTTCCTCGATAATCAAATTCAGTATTTTGATAATGATAGCAATTTAGGGAAAATAACTTTTTACCACATAACACTGACCAGTCTTGGTAGAAGGCTGCTTTTATTAAAGAAAATATAGGATTTTCTGGAAAGAACTCTAATACACAGTAAACACTTAAACTACTACTTTTATTAAAGTTATTTGAATGAAAACGTCACTAAATGCTTATGAACTCACCAGCATTTGTAAAAATGCTGATACTCGCTTTTCAAATAACTTGTATTCTCAGGTTAGCATTAGATAGGTACATCCCGGAGCTGTTGATGAAGATAGCTTAGTACCGCGCAGTATTTATTCTATTACTTGTATTACTTTGATGTATTAATGTAACCATGTAAAACTATTACTATTAATGCAATGTTTTGTTGTACTTTGATTACTATAATGCATGTGTTCTGATACTTGACATGACGTCATCCACCCCAGAACGTTTCCGCCGTTCCGGTTTTGGGGTGTGACACGTGAGTCTCTTTACTATAATCAAGGGTCGAAAGGACCAATGTCGGCCCACTGGATTGTGTTAGAATTGATGCTAGCTGTCTTTGTGACCCTTGCATGTGTTTGATGGGTGGGCCCTTTATCTATATGTTGGGTTGGGCCCGCTTTGCTTGTTGGGCGGGTCCCCTATATTGTTTTATGTAGGATGCTAGTTGTCTTTGCGACTCTTGCATATGTATGTTTGTAACATCCGATTATAAGGTACTTTCATTTTTAGCACATGACCTAATTAAAGTTGGTACATTTGGTCCTTGTGGTGTAAAGTTCCACATTTCAGCCCGTACGTTGGGCGTACGTGTAGGTACATGCATCGTACTCGTGAGGAGCCTGAATCGTGGAAGCCAAGGTAGTACTTTGGGCGTACATATGGTACGTCGGGCGTACTAGCCCAGGTTCAAAACCCTAAATTTTAGGGTGTCACCTCTATTTAAAGGCATTAACTCACCCCTGGACCTTCCCTAATCAGCCTCCACTCCTTCCAAACCCTAATGTCGAGTGTATCCCTTGTGAGTGAAGATCTTGAAGCTTAGTGAAGATTCTGGTGGCCTTTTGTTGAAGAAAAAGACTAATGAAGAAAATTGTGTTGCTTGTAAGCTTATGGATCCAAAAAAAAATACTTCAACTTGTGCCTATTTTGAAGGTATAAAGTTCATACCTTGATGTGTTTCCTTTTTAATCTCCATGGATGAGTTTTTATGAGTTTCTTGTCCCAAAGATTGTACCTTTGTGAGTATGGAGTACTGCAAAGTATTTTAGGTGTCCTTTCATGCATTTTAGGTCTTGTAGATTCATAAAAATGGTTGCTTGATAGTCCCTTTCTAGCCATGCAAGAGTTTGGTAGTGTTGAGTATGGATTAAGTTAGAGTTTTAAGGATTAAGCTCTTTTCGGCCATGCAAAGGCTTAAAGTTTTGGACTTTATGGTTTAACACATCCAAAGAAGGTCAGATATGTGCTTGGATGCATGTCTTAATGATTATGACCATTTTGGAGTGATTTTTGGGGTAAGATGGTGTGTGTCTCGCGTACTTCTGACTACACCCAATGTAGCCAGGTCCGACCCTGATTCCACCTGGTCTTTCGAGTACGCCCCGCGTAGGAGGAGAGTATGCACAACATACGTGCTGGGCAACTGACTTTTGCTGACTTTTTATCTTTGGTCAAGATTTAGGGTTGTGGACCATGGGAGGGATAAAATGTTTTTTTCATTAATGGTCTTAGTTGTGGAATTTGGACTCGTGGGTTGAGTTATGGACCTTAATTATTAATTAGGGTTAATTATTGTGTTATTAGGCGGAGTCTAGTTCCGGCAGTTCAGGTGTGAGATTTATCTATCATCAAGTGAGTCTCATCACTTATTCCTATATGTGTAGTAGAATAGCTATATTTGTGATGACCAGCTCGGTCTAACTTTTATTTTGTATTATGTTGTTTATGTGTAACTGAGACTGCGGATAGTCTCCAGGGTTGCTGATGACCCATAGGGCGTGTTGATGACTCATAGGGCGTGTTGTTGCTGATAACCCATAGTTGTTTATTTATGATGTGATGTATGTGGTGTCTTGGGGAACTCACTAAGCTTCATGCTTATAGTTTTGATTTATGTGTTTCAAGTACTTTTGAGGATCGCGGGAAGGTAAAGGTCTTATTGTACACACTCGTTGGGAAATTTGTTACTGGGACAGTCTGTGATACTCTGATATTTTATGATGATGATTGTATTTGACACTTATGTTTTTGGATGACTTGGTTCATGAACAATATTTTGGAAATTTAAAAATTAAAAATTTTCGTTTAAAATTTGAGGTGTTACAATGTTGGGCGGGGCCCGTTATGCATGTTGGGTGGGTCCCCTTATGTACGCTTGGCGGGTCCGATTATATGTTGGGTGGGGCCCAAGGTTATGTATGGTATGGAGTATTTTGGGGAACTCACTAAGATTTGTGCTTACGGTTTCACGTTTATTGTTTCAGGTACTTCTGGCTCCATAGGGAAGGGCCCAAGGTGATCTCATTGCATCCCCTAGAGTTTATTCTACATTGACTATTTGTGATCTTTACTCTGATGTTTGAGAAAACTATTACTTGATTTTCTTTTGAAGAAATTGAACGAATGGTTTGATTATATAAAAATGAAAATTTTATTATGAGTTTTTGGGGCGTTACAAGTTGGTATCAGAGCCTTGGTTTGAGGGATTCAGGCACACTCTCGGGTGTGTCCGAACTCAAATGGAGGAATTGGTAATCTTTTTGAAAGATAATGAATTTTCTAAAAGATTTTCTTTATATATAAAAGAAAAGGGGTGTGATGCGTGAAATTAGCCGAGCTCAAGTAATTAATTCCCAGAATACCCATACATGATATATGTTATATGTTATGAGAATTGCATGCTAGATTAGGGCTAAGGATCTGCTTGGGATTGCATGATAGAATGCGAGGAGAGATGCCTTTTATGTGCCTTTTGATTGAGCTTTTAGAACTGCATGCTAGTATGGATTTCAAATGTTGGATAAAATGTCCTGAATAGGTGATGCATCGGTTCAGATTACTTGATGTCCAAATGTTGCTTGCTTTTTGCATTGCGAGACTCATATTGATGTGAGTTTAATCATTACACGAATATGTTAAGTTAAATGTTGCAAATGTTAAATAATCGTAGAGTGATTGATTTTGCCCTATTACATAGCTATACTCTGAGTCTAACCGTTGGAGGGTTGAGTCTTTTAGTTGAATGATTATCTAAGCTTTGTTGCATGTAGTTGTATTCATGAAGTAGTTAATTGACATTAGTAGGAGTTTTTCAACAGTTGATGGCAGGGTGAGGTGGGAATCCTAGGAGAGCTTAGGAAATGTTTTAGTGGGCTTGGATGCGCTATTTAGTGGGTACCTAGAGTACCAGTTTGAGAAGGTGACTTAGAGGATTTAGGATAATTTTTGAGTAAATTATGAATAGGTGTGGAAGGTAGTATTGGGCCCGTACTACTGAAAGCACACGATATATAATCGAATCAAGGAAAGTCACGAAGACTCTAGGAAGCCTGTGGAATGAGGATTCTTTGTGTATGTTCTAATCATTGTATGGATGCTTTTCAGAATGGTGATGACACATGCTGGAGCAGGAGGCTCATGATCTGGTTCCGGTTTGGGCTCTGGTACCTAACCAATTCATGAGGGATTATGGGAGTTTATCGCGTCGGATATTACACGAGGTATCCTTGATGCGACCCCAGTGATGTTCGGGACGATCAAGGAAGGGATTATTGAGATGATACATGAGCACTCCGGGCCTACAAGGCCGATGTATCTGTTAGGAAATACAGAGGCCGTAGCCTCACATTCAAGGATTTTCGGGGATGTGGGGCACCAAAGTTATTCGGGGTGAAAGACCCCATTGCCGTCAGGCGGTGGATAATAGACATGGAGTGTGCCCAGATGAAGAGCTTTTGTCCTGAGGGGTCAAAGGTGAGATTCGCTACAAAGTGCATGAGGGAGCGAGCCCGAGATTGGTGGGTGGTGGTTGGATATGATATGGGAGCACCGGCTATTAAGGCCATGACCTGGCCTAATTCTATGACCAGATTTCGAGTAGTGTTTGCACTAGCTATCGAGGTGCAACAACTGGCAACAAAATTTCAGTACCTACGCCAGAAGACTGAGACTGTGGCAAAGATCACCACTAAGTTTACGAATAGGGCTCTACTAGTTCCACAATATGCTACAAACAAGGAGAAGAAGAAGACTCAGTACCACGACATGCTGATGGAAGATATCAGGGATTTCGTTAGCTTTTCAGCTTGTCATACATTAGATGATATGATAGCCAGAGCCCAGAAACGGGAAATTGACTTGGAGCACCTTGGGAAAGAGGAAGACAAAGCAGATACAGACAACTGGGGGTCTTGTGAAGATACCCAAGACTTCTAACCATCGATTTGGAGACCAGTCGGGTCAGGGTTGATGTGATAGATGTGGGAGAAGGCATGAGTGGACGTGCCAAAAGAAGAGTAATAGCTGCTTCAAGTGTGGTAAGACTGGACATTTTAGCAGGGATTGTTCTAGGGATCGAGTAGTCTGATTTTCTTCCATTGCAATCAGAGGAGCCACAAGAAGGTCGATTTCCCGAGTTTGGCAGTAGGAGTAGTTGCAGCACCAACCCCAACAACTTTGAGTATCATTGACGGCCGCCAGGGAAAGGCAGAGGCTCTAGTAGTGATAAGTCGGCCATTTCAGTTACATGTCGATAAGGCCCGAGTTCCATTAGACGTTATTGTAGGTACGCATTGTATTCACTTTCTTATGCCTTCATTATTTACGCTTATGATCATGTGATTGTGTGTGTGAGACGTTATGTTCAATTTAGTTAGAGTCTTCACATAGTGATCATAGTCCCTTTGTCTTACCTGGGTATGATTATTAGAGGAACTGTCACATGCCATTTTTCATACCGGGAGTCATGTTGAAAAATAGTCAGTTGATCCGGTTGTAGGCGTCAGTTCGAGAGCCTCTAGGCAAGAATTTCGTTGGATCGATTGTTATTGTCAGTAGGGTAAGAAATGTTGGGAGCTATCAACTTTTGGGTATAGGTGGTACATTTTCGTATGGGTCAGTTCGGTTGTTGAGATTATGGAAGGTGTTCGAGTTCTATCAGTTAACGTTGCTTCAGGTGCAGTGATCTCTCGGCAAGAGAGTTGATGGATTAGTTATCTGCATGTTACGACTATGGGTTATTCGTTCTTTGTTGTCAGTTGAGATTGTTCAAGGATTTGGAATTGTATCAAGGGAAGGTGCTTTAGAGGCAACAATCTTTAGTCAGGAATAGCAAGGTGTTGATCTGGTTTAAAGTTTGGGCACCCTAGACTGTTTAGTATTGGAATCTTAGTTCGAGTAAGCTCAGGATGACAGTGGTGGGGCAGAGAAGTAAGGAGGTTGGCATGTTGTAGTTGAATCCAAGTAGGGGAGAACTGTTTGGATTGATTGGAACATTTACGAAGGTGAAGCAATGCAGAATATTATTCTGGGTAAGTGGATAGCCCATTCTGATTGTATTATGAGTCGAGGGTTATGCAAGGGATAATGTTCGTGTTCGGTTGTGATCAGGGAATCATATGTCGAGGGTTATGCAAGGGTAATGTTCAGTATTCGGTAGTGGTACATGACATATATGTGACTAGGTTCAGGTTGAGGGTTGTGTTAGAGCCTCTTTGCCTGTTCTTGTTTGATTAAGGCTTTGGGGTTCAAATCATGACCCGAACGCCTGATTAGTGTATAGCCGGATAAGGTTTTGACTCATGATGATTATGGTTTAGTATGGTGGATGGATGGCAAGCCCATGAGTTGGGTCATGGCTATTGTGAAAGTGTTGTAAGTCTATGATGAGGGTCGTAGCATTCCTTAGGATAAGTTAGACCATCACATGAGTGGTCGTTGGACTGTAAGAGGATCACAACGCACACATGGGTCAAGTTGGACCGTTATTGTTGGTTGACATCTCCTTCTTGGGAATGAGAACTGTTGGAGATGTGATGGTGTTTTAGGCTTATATAGTGTTAGTTCATAAATTGTGGTTTATACTTTGCTTTTCATAAGCTATTAAAGTTCTCGGTCTAGGACCGAAAACACCATGTTTTGGTGTTGTTTGGACCGAAATCACGTGTGATTTCCGTTAGGCTTAATATTGTTTTGTTTGGGTTTTGGCCTGGGCCTTTGTTATTAGGTCTAGGTATAAATAGTGTTATTTGAGCCTTGAAAAGAGTGAGGGACGTTTTTGGGGCTTCCATAAGCCAAGAACATGATTTACAGAGAAACAGAGAGAAAACCAAGTGTAATCAAGAATATTATGTACCCGACTATTCATCTATAATAGTGTGCATTGAAGATTAATCATCTTGTTCTTATTCCATATTATATCTTGCATCATTCACTTGATTGGGATTTCGCACCATCATAGTGAAATCCGATTGATACATAGAGATTTTGGGACTTACAGTTGGTATCAGGGCAATAAAGGGTATCAATCGATTCAAGGACTTTGGGTTCGATATCTTCCTGATTTGAAGTATTGATTTAATCAAAAATTTTGGTTAAATTGATCAAATTTTATGTTCTTCGTAAAACTGTTCTTGGTGTTCTTCATGTTGATCGGGAATTTTGGATATATTCTTCAGATTTTATCGGGATTAGATTTGGACTGTTATCATTTAAATCATGAGATTTAAAGGATTTCAATATATTTTTAAAATAACAAATCAAGGTTTTCGGTGGTAACATCCTAAAGGGTTTTCGGTGGTTATCTGGTCAAAGTTTGAGTTCTCGGTCAACGCTCAGACTGAAATTTGTTCAAGAAATTAATCTTTTCAGTTTTGGTTCTTGATCGAAATCGTCTGTTTTCGATCAATAAGTCTTGGAGTTTTCAGTCAACAGTTCTTGGAGTTTTCGGTCAACTCATCTGTTGACTTTCCTAGTTTTCGGTCAAACTTTGATTTTTTTTGACGTTCTCGGTGTTACTAATTTAAAATGGAATCTCAGTCCAACACTTCAATGCATCAGGAGTTGGATTCTATTATAGGGACAGCCACTCGCGTTCCCCGACTTTTGTCAGTTGATGGGTTTCTAAAATGGAAATTCAGAATGGAGAACTACATTAAAATGAAAGATTCCAAGATATGGAGGAGTATTTTAGAGGTCCAGTCAGGATTACAACAACTTTGAATGATGAAGCTAAGACAGTTATTGATAAAAGGATAGAGAATTACACGGAGGAAGACTTTGAAAAGGTTGAAGAACATGACAGATCTCTTGCCACTCTTACCATGGCCTTATCTCTTGAAATTGCCCAATGCTTTAGGGAATACACATCTGCAAAAGATTTATGGGAAGCCTTGATTAAGGTTTATGAGGGAAATGAGGACATGAGGCAGAGCAAACAAGACCTGCTTCGACAGAGGTTCAACTTGTTTAATCATGTCCTAGGGGAGTCTCTTGAAGCTCAGCTGCAAAGGTTTATTACTCTCATTACTGAAATGAGTACAGCTGGAATTAATCTACCACGCTCAGAGATTAACAAGAAGCTACTAAATTCTCTTCCACGTAGCTGGGACATGAATGTAGCAGTGATCAAGAAGACTAGAGATCTGAGCAAGCTTACCCTTGCTGAAGTGATGACCATAATCAAGGCATGTGACATGGATGATAAGCAACGTGAAATCAACCATGTGAATTCCTACTTGACTGCAAATATAGGAATCTCATCAAATAATGCCTTCTCTGCTCAACAAACTTATTTTGTTCATCCTGTTGTGCCTAATCAACATCTGGCACTTTCAAACTCTTCTGGCTCAAATTCTAAAACCACAGTGTTGTGGTGTTGATTATGATGGCATGTGCGGAATTAGAAAGATCTAGTGAATCATCATGTAAAATCAAGAACACAAGGAGTAAATAAATCTTTGTAAGCTCTTATTAGATCTAGAAAGAATATACAAATGGCTTTGTATACAATTTCTCTCTCTAGTCTAACACTCCAAAATGGACTCTTACATAATGGGAGTCACTCACTTCCTATTTATAGGAAAGACTCAACCCATTTACACATACAAAGAGGAAAGCCTAAACACTACATCCAAGCATGACTTTGCACCCTAACATTCTCCCCCTCAAAGTTAGGATTGGATGTCCGACTTTAATCTCCAACGAGCTAGCGCGATTAAGACCAAACTCCCCCTCAAAGTGACACCGGTCTTCAAATCCGCAAATGAATATTCAACAAACCCGAGAAGCTTCGAATACCCATCATTCTCCCCTTTTTATAATCAAAAAATGATTATAAAACCCACTAAGGATGAGAAGCACCCGAGGAATAGACAATACAATACTCCCCCTTGATGTGTACCAAAAATGAATCACCAAAAATCTTGCACGGAAAAACAATCACGAAAAAGTCACAAAAAATTTCCAATTTATGAAATTTTTTAACTTTTTGGGTGAAACTTGCAAGATTTTTCAAAAACTGGGTAGAAATCGTCACTTTCTGAAACTTGCAGGGACCCGTTGAGCCAAAAACAGCCAAATATGCGAAACTCTCCCCCATTTGCGAAACTGGGTAGAATGTGTAAATTCGCACAAACTGCAGGGACTGATCTTGTAAATTCTTCAATTCTCAAATTTTTTATTCCAATTGCGAAACTGGGTAATTTCGGCCAGTTCTCTGAAACTTTAGGGATGTAAAATGAAAATTTTTAATTCTTCACAAAAAATTACTCCATTTCGAACCTGGACCATAACTGCCAAATCGGTAAAAGTTCAGGGATGCGAAATGAACATTTGCCATCTTCTTCAGTTGTTACCCGATAGCAAACACGACCAGCACAAATTGAATTCACACTCTCTCTAATTGAAATCCCAATCTACAGGTCAAACTAATCCTTTTGACCACATATCGATATAGTCTTCGACTCACACCAATTGACCCAAAGCTATTCGTGTTCAATCATCAATCCCCAAACTGCGTTCGATATGGAGTTGACCTCAATCAGACACGTTGAAGCAAATGAAGATTAGCAACACACAAGGAAATTTCTATCCACAGATCGAACTTGATATCGACCTCAATATGTTCGACTACCAAGCCCCAAACCATATGAAATAAAATTCGATGCGAACGATCCAAGTAACTCGTTCGATCCCAAGCACTGAATATCAAATCTATCTTCCCAATCAACTCGATATTGAAATTGAACACTCAATTCCAACGTTTCCAAATGATTACAGGTAATAGTCAAAATCGATTTCAACTACCTTGATTCCAGTTTCGATTCTAAGCGATTTTACAACAATCATTAGTCAAAATTGAATCCAAACAATACCAGGTACCTGTCGAAATTGACTTCAACCCTCTTGAAATCTGTTTCGATCGAAGTGACCCATTCTCAAAATTGATTTCGACCTAGTTCAATTTTTATTCCAAGCAATCTCATTTTGAGTTTCACTTTCGATTCACCATCTATCTTCCCAATAACGAAATCATCAATTTTGTTAACTTCATTGCCATCGTTCCCAATTCAACCTCCAAAATCGATTTTGACTTTTGATTATAGTTTGACTTTCAACATCAAATTTGATATTGTTTGACCCAAATCAATTTCCAGATGAATCAAGTTACGAATTCTTAAACTTTCGATTCCAAGATCTAATGAACTGTCAGACTCATCAATCTCAAAACGATCTCAATTCGTACTCTAAAATAGATTTGATCATCCATCGAATCAGTGATGAAATCAGTAATTTAATGAAATCAGAAAGAGACTATGAAGAACCGATTGACAAATCAGGACTGATTAATTGACATGTATCACTTGAAAACAAGAACAAACGAAGTGTTCTCTTATTGAACACAAACACGAGAAAAGATCAATAATCGGATCAGACAAAATATTTGAATGGATTTGGGCCCAAATAATATTTATGAGCAGTATTGATTTAATTGAATTCGATGAACAGTAAATTTCGTGATATTGGGTTTGATCTAAACTAAAATAATTAGATCAATCAATGGGGTTTGAAACGGTTTTGATCCAATGAGGCAAATCGATCAAAAATGAAAAACGTAAGATATGAATCAAAATCATGGACGTTTTGGAATCCATTTGAGAATTTAAGTTACCTTTTTGACGAATCGAGATCCATTTTCAACGAACGAATCAAATTTGGAAGATCTTGGTTCTTTTGTCGGAATGAGAAAATCTCCAAATCGAACATTGTACCACCCACCATGCGAGATGTACAACTCGTTCTTCGTGTTCTTCGTGTTCTTCAACGATCCAAGAACATCTTCAAAAGAACCACCAACACATTTGAGTTTTGACTTCAAATTCAATGCAACCTTTGGAGATTGTTGCTTTGGAACCCAAATTTGTTTCACGGATTTCGACTTCACAACATTTGACGATTTTTGTGAGTAAACCCGCTTATTTTTCCGATTAATCTTCTTCCTCTTTTTCTTTCTCATCTTTTTGCATCTTGAAGACTTGACTTCATGAACAAACCCACTTTCAACAACATGAACATTTTGAGTTTGAATCAAATCTTTTGGAGTTTGATATTTGTGAATTTCTTGAATCACCGACTTCCGATAAGGAATCATTCCTTCAAACGAATCACAAGAACACAAAATATCATCAGTTTGAACTCCAATTGAGCAAAAAACTTTTTCATCTTGAACTCCTTTTTCTTGAACATCAAGAACATCACATTGAACTCCATTGTCAAGAACTTCAACAACCTTAAGAGCACGAAGATCATTTGGGTCTTCAACAAGAGAAATGTATTTCTTATTGAACAAATCTCTTTCTTCTCCTTCCTTTTGATTTATACTACGAACTAATATGGACAAGGCAATTTTATTCAACCATGCAATCTTACAAATTGGTTGAAATACCAAGCTTCCATTATCATCTTTCAAACCTCCATAAGAAACCATATTATCCCATGAAATCAATTTGTTTAACACCAACCCATAAAATTGATCTTCATTGACTTTGTATTTGATATCTTCAACAATCACAATCCAAGAATCATATGGCCAATCCACCATGATCACAAAAACTTGAAAATTTCTTGAGAGAGAAAGTGATTTTGAATGGGGTTTCTAGAAAGAGAAAGTAACACAAACAAGTATTCTAGAGAGAGAAAGTCGAATTATGGATCAAATCAAAGAAAAATTCGACTTCTAGAACACACAATCCTCTCTAATCACGAAGATCCATAAGAACATGAAGAATCACCAAATCAAAATAGCCATCAAGGATCAATTCTTGATGAAATCAAGAACACCCGCTTTGATACCAATTGTTGTGGTGTTGATTATGATGGCATGTGCGGAATTAGAAAGATCTAGTGAATCATCATGTAAAATCAAGAACACAAGGAGTAAATAAATCTTTGTAAGCTCTTATTAGATCTAGAAAGAATATACAAATGGGTTTGTATACAATTTCTCTCTCTAATCTAACACTCCAAAATGGACTCTTACATAATGGGAGTCACTCACTTCCTATTTATAGGAAAGACTCAACCCATTTACACATACAAATAGGAAAGCCTAAACACTACATCCAAGCATGACTTTGCACCCTAACACACAGCTACAGTTCAAACTTCATCAATTCCAAAAGAAGCTAAAAAAACCATGGCTTTAATGGCTGGGTTCATGAATTGCTAAAACGCTCTCTTGGCCGGAGATTTGGCCCCTCCAGTCATGGTTGGAGAATTGGATCAGATTCATCCTGAGGGTGTGGAAGAGATGGACATCATGTGGCAAATAGCCATGGTTGTCTTCAGAGCAAAGAAGTTTACTCAATGCACAAGGAAAAATAATTGGGGAATGAATGTGGAAAAGAAGGTGGGATTCAACAAGAGCAAACTTCGGTGCTTCAACTGTCATGAGCCAGATCATTTTGCTCGTGAATGCACCAAGCCAGATACCAGGAATAATCCCGATAGGACACTGGTGCTTGCAGAAAATAACAGAGGAGCTGCAGCCAACAATGAAACAACTAACTTGGCAATGGTGGCACAAAGTTTCAAATGGGAGGATCAAATGTAGACGTTGAATCTAATAGGACATGAAGCAGCAAACTTGACACAGATCAATGAGAACTCAAGGGTGGAAGAAGTTGAAGAAGAAATGATGGAACTGCAATTCGCCTTCATGGTCTCTACCACACCCGACATAAAAGAGGTTAGTGAAACTTCATGTACTCAAGCCTGTAGTGATAAAATTAAACATTGTCGCGATCAACATGTGTTATTAATTAGGGAAATTGAGGATCTTAAATATGAAAGATATACTATAAAAAAGGCTCAAAAACCCTTAAAAGAACAATTAGAGGCCAAAACCAAGGACTTTAGAAAACTTCAAGTAGAATATAGCGATAAATGTGAACACTATGACTATGCTCAAGAAAAGATTGCCAGTCTAATTGCCGAGCTTGACACATTGAAGAATAAGTTTGAAAATGCAGATTTTAATTTTAAGAAATTTGATGTATCAGGTAAGAAAATTAAGACAATGATTGAAGAACAACTTAGGCGGAATGACAAAAAGGGCCTATGGTATGATAATGTTCCCTCTCCATTCAATGATAACTACACCTTTACTACTCTGAACGAGGAAGAAATAGCAAGAGAAGCACACCTATGGTATGGAAAACCTACTGTAGTTGAGCTAGTGAATAATGATAGGGTGAACGATACTAACGTTTCTACCTCATATGCAGATGAATCCCTAGTGCAAGACAGGAAAGAGGATGGAGAAAGTGTTTTTTTTTTGAAAAAATGACACTACTTTTAAAAATAATGCTTTAAAAATTGATACTGCTATTTTCGTTAATTCGGTTGATTGTTCAAACAATGTTGCTTTGAAAACTGATACTTCTTTTGTTTCAAATATTTGGGATGATGTGGTTGTGAATTCTAATACTAATGGACCTACTATTAGTAAATATAGTCCACCAAAACAAGACAAACAGAATGCCAACTGTAAGTGTACTTGTGGACACAATCTGGACACGCAACCAGGGATAAGCGGTAACAACCCTTATGTGAAAAAACAGATTTGTTTCCACTGTGGAACACCAGGACACATTGCCAGAAACTGCCCAAATCGTGCATATGTTCCATACTATGCACAAGGTAGGCAGAACGTATCACGAGGAAGATCTCTCAAGAGAAATTCCTCGAGGTCACGTTCCAGTGATGGTGATTGGAATGCAAATAAGGATCGAAATCAGGCTGTCAAAGAAAATTAAGACAAAAAGATTTTGAAACAAAATTCAAGATATACTTTGGTGAAACCGAAATTGGTCAAACTGAGATCTGTGTCCCCAAAGTCATCTCATAGGTCATGATGGGGTTGGGCTTTTATAGTCTTGTACTTGGAAGATATATATATATATATATATATATATATATATATATATATATATATATATATATATATATATATAGATCCGGTAAGAATTTTTTTTAGTAGGAAGGTAAGAAGTTTTTTTTCTACATATTTTTTTGACGAACAATAGAAATGAATCACTAGATGACTCATTTGTAAGATGATTCACAAGAAAAAATTCCCAAAAAAACATCTTTATAATTCATTTTTAAGTAAATTAAGAAAAAAATCACTTTTGTGACAATTTTAGTGAATAACAACAAAATCATTGTATAAATGAATCATCGAGATGTTTTTTTGAGAACTTTTTCTTGTGAATCATCTTACAAATGAATCATCTAATGATTCATTTTGTTTGTTCGCGAAAAAAATATGTAGAAAAAAAACTTCTTACCTTCCTACCAAAAATTTCCTTCTTATTTGATCTTGACTCTATATATATATATATATATATATATATATATATATATATATATATATATATATTGTATTCAGCCGTATAGTTGTGCTAGTTGTTCCATTCATTAGTTTTTCGGCTGCTTTGAGTTCATATGTACCAGACTATTTATTGATAATAGAATCATGTGCATTTGAAGCTACTTTGTGTGTTCTTGAATCATTGCTTGATTAACATTCTGCATTCTTTAAGCAATTAAGATTGATATTACATAAGATCCATAGTTTTTGGGACTTACAATTAGTATTAGAGCTATTAAAGTTGTTCAAGATAAAGTCATTCATGTAGAAATTCATATGTTCATCTTGAAGTTGTGAAGAAATCGAAGATAAAATATGAAGCCAAGCACAAAGCGAATATTGAAAAGAAAAGAAAGCTATAAACCCATGGGGAGATTGTTAGGATATAAGAAAAGAAAGCTATAAACTAAGGGGGAGATTATTATGTAATAATTTGTGTTTTATACTTTGCTTTTCATAAGCTATTAAAGTTCTCGAACTAGGACCGAAAACACCATGTTTTAGTGTTGTTTGGACCGAAATCACATGTGATTTCGGTTAGGCTTAATATTGTTTTGTTTGGGTTTTGGGCTGGGCCTTTGTTATTAGGTCTAGGTATAAATAGTGTTATTTGAGCCTTGTAAAGAGTGAGGGACGTTTTTGGGGGATGCCATAAGCCAAGAACGTGATTTATAGAGAAAGAAAGAGAAAACCAAGTGTAATCAAGAACCTTATGTACCCGACTATTCATCTATAATAATGTGCTTTGAAGATTAATCATCTTGTTCTTATTCCATATTATATCTTGCATCATTCAATTGATTGGGATTCCGAACCATCATAGTGAAATCCGATTGATACGTAGAGATTTTAGGACTTACATATAGCTTTCAGTTAGGCGAGACCCGTGGGTGAGGCCCGTTTGGTTTTGTTAGATTGGGTGGGTCCTATAGGCGAGGCTCATTTGGTTATGTAGATTGAGCGAGACCCTTTAGTCATGTATATTGGGCGAGACCCATGGGCAAGGCCCGTTTGGTTATGATAGTATGGGTGAGACCCATGGGTAAGGCCCAATTGGTAAGGTTAACTTGGGTGAGCATACTATTCAGACATTCAAATATATGCTCAGAGCATGAGTTGTTGCTCGTAAGTCTTCGGACCAGTGTTGGAGTGATGGCAAGATCATTGTGACCTACAATCTTAAGTGTTCTAACGGATTAGGCGGTATCATCATAGTATCATGAAGAAATAAGTGTGTGACCCATAAGGGTATGACCCGGTAGTAACTGGCTTAATTGAGGTGTTAGATCATGTTTAGAGTTGGGAAACTCTGTGATCAACGAATTAGATTTGTGTGGTAATTAGGTCATGGTAGCCTTTATCAGTTAGACTCTTAGGAGAAGTTTTGTTGTGTGATTGTGCGTGAGAATGTCAATCTCAGTGGACGGTTAGGGATTTTGCATCCCAATTTAGTAGAAGGTCAGCATTGATTTAGGAGATTACAAATAGTTCGAATAAGCAGATATTTGGTTATCAAGATGTGAGTTATGTTTGGGTTTGGCACATATGGGTGAGACTTGCGTTGGTGTAGAGTCTAAATGTTGTAAAAAGTCGAAGTGTTTGTTTCTTTAGTTTCGCATTTTTAGTTATTTTACTAAGTCTTCTTTTGTGCGAAGCGTATAGTTCAGGACTTAGTATATTTTTTATACACTCAGGTTTCCTATAACTAGGGACTGAGGATAGAAGTAGAAAGACAGATGAACGAGTGATTCATCATTCGCAAGTTTTCTCTGCTTAGTTTTGTAATCAGTTCTTTATCAATATAAGATCTGATTAATATTTACTTCTTGTGTTCATACTTTTCATTCAAACAATCATGATTGCTTTCTAAATCTCGATAACAATTCTCTTCAATTGGTATCAGAGCAGGATTCAAACTGCATTGATCTGATTTTCGTTTTAGAATCATTTGTTTTTGAGTAGTAACTTTACTCAAAATTTTCCACGCATTTTGGTTCTGAAAATCTCTCTTGATCTTCATATTTGAATCGATTCTGCATTTGAATTGTTTAGTCGAGTGATCGATTAGCAATCGGTGATCAATTCATTTGATCAATTCACAAATTCATCAAGTTTTTCAAGCTTTCTAAAAATTTCTCGTGTTCATCAATCGCGAACTTCAACATGAATACTATGACTTTTTTCTCTCACTTGCTTGGTTCCTCAACCAAAATTCCAATGTTAATCCCTGAATACTATGATCAGTGGGCTGATAGAATGGAGGATTACTTAAATGGAATTGATGAAGAACTTTGGAATTGTATCAATGGAACAGTTCAAACTCCGAGAAATGTTCAACCAATTGGACAATCTGCTACTTCAGGTGAAGTTGCTGAACAACAAAACCGCTTAAAGAAGAATGAGAAGAGATGTATGAGGGAACTAAGAGGTGCTCTACCTCCTGTGGTTTACAATTACATTCGTAGTTGTAAAACAGCCAAGGAAATTTTGATCACACTGAAAGAGAAGTATCAAGGTAGCGAAAGATGAAGATCAATTTTGTTAAGCAATGTCTTGTTGAACTTAAGGAATTCAGACAAAAGGATGCTGAAACTCTTGAAAACTACTATGATCGTCTGAATGAGCTTCTCTATCGGTGCAGCAGGTATGGAATCACAAGATCTCTCATGGAATACAATCTTACATTCATAATGGGACTTCGCAAGGAATGGCGCAGTGTGAGTATGATGATAAAGAATCAACAAAGTTTTGATTCTTCCACATTGAATGATCTCTACAATCAGTTGAAAACTCATGAAAGCGAGGTTATAGAAATGTATGAAAAATCAAAACAAAGTCTAGGAGGTCCTTTGGCTTTGGTTTCAAAGGTTTCAGAAATTGATGTTGGTGAAGCAGAAGGATCTGACAATGAAGGTTTCTTAATGAACTCTGATGATGAAGCAGTTGCATTCTATTCAAACAACAGAGTTAAGAAATTCTTCAAAAAGCCGTTCAATCCAAAAGGAAAGCCAAATGATGCGAAGAGTGGTTTTATGAAAGTTGGAGGTGAGGAAAAGAAGAAAGTGGAAAAGGTTGAAGAAAAGAAGAACGATGCGAAGGAAGAGAAGAAATTAAAAGGTGATTCAGGAATTTATTGTCATTAATGTAATGGTGCAAATCACTTCGCAGCTGATTGCATGCTGAGAAAGAAAGAGGAGAAGAAAAGCAAAATCAAAGATGAAGCTTACTATTCAGAAAAGCTTGAAGAGGTGCGTGAAAAGGCGAAAGGATTGTCATTAGTTGCGAAAGGAGAATCTGAAGAAGAAGAAAGTTGAACATATCAGATCTGGTCTTCAGGATCTATTGATGAAGAACTGAGGCATCCAACTCATGGGGCAATGTTCGCAAGTTTTGAAGAAAATTGCGAAGAGAATGTTTCAGTACGTTGCTTTGTGTCCAAGTCTACTGATAAATCTCCAATGACCACCAAGGTACGCGCTATTCTTGAATCATTTAATATTCCTTTATCTGCTTATGATGCTGAAATAACTTCATTTGATGATATTGTTGCTTATTTTGATTCTGTTATTGTGTCTGGTAGTACTGAAGCTCAAAAACTAAATTTGCAACTAGTTGAGACAAGGAGAGAATTAGAAATAAAACGAAGCAGAGTAGATAAACTTGAATTACAATTGAAAAATGTAAATTGTGATAGGAACAATCTAGATAAAGAAGTTAGGTTGTTACTAGCACAAAGAAACATTTATTGTAACTCTGCTAAACGTTTGTATGCGAAATTAACAGCTTTACATCATTCTTCTGAAATAAGCAAAGAACAACATAGGAAACTTTTACCTTTTCTTGAATATGAACGCGAAAAAGTTGATGTTGTTTCTTATGACTGCGAAAACACAATTGCTCAATTTGAAAAAAAAATACCTGATGATAGATTCGCATATGGTATTGTCAAAATTGATGAATTCTTGAATGCTGATGAATTGGTTGGTATTGTCAATGAAAGTTTGACAAAGAATGAACAAGTGAAAATCTTAACGAAAACTGAAACTTCAACTCTTGATTCTCAACTCAATTATGCTGATGTCGATGACAATTCAGATAATGTGAGTGAAATCAGTGAGATCGAAGAAGAAGAAGAGATAGATTGTTCTAAATTGTCAATCATTAATATCACATCTAAGGTCAAAGGTAAAGAAATTATAGTTGATTCAATAGTAAATGATGAAAGTGATAAACCCTCTACTTTGCAACATTGTGATTTTGATAATGTGGAAGTTGAAAGCTGGAAGTCTGATGACACTGATGAAAACAAAGAAGATGTGAAGGATTCACATGAAACACTTCAACGAGTTGTTGTTAATCAAGTGTTTGGTGATACAAAAGAACTCAACAAAATTCTTAATGACAAAGGTGCACATTATTTGGAAACTAACACTGTGGTTTATCCAAATTTTACATGTACAGATAACACCATTTTTCCAAATCAAGTTTTTGTCACAACTGGAAATGTTGAGAAAATTAAACCTGAATTTAACAAAATGGTTGTGAAGGAAGAGATAAACATCAATGGAAATCCAAAACTATTGAACAAGTATATTTCAATATCTAGATCTGATGATGTTGATTTAATGGATACTGTCTTAGACAAAGTGAAAACATGGTTTTTAAATTCAAAGAATTTGTTCAAAACTACTAATGTAGGACCCAATAAGTCTTGGGTTCCTAAATTTTTTAAATGAATGCAGGTGATATGTGACGAGCAATATGATGCGAAATGGTATATTGACAGTGGTTGCTCTCGTCACATGACTGGAAGAAAGGAAAACTTACGTGATTATAGAAGTTTGGAAAATGCTGGAGTCGTCAAATTTGGAAATAATCACAAGTGTCAAGTGAAAGGCTATGGCAAAGTAACAAATGGACAATTCACAGTTAACAGGGTTGCTTATGTTGAAGGTCTTCAACATAACTTGATTAGTGTTTTGCAGCTTGTTGTGGGTACTGGAAATCAGGTTGTGTTTAACGAAGAAGGAAGTATCATTTGAAATGCAAAGACAAATGAAGTACTTCTCAAATCCAAAAGATATGGTGACATGTTTACATTAGACATCAAACCAATCGTGGGCAAACCTACAGTGTGTTTACTATCAAAGGTCTCTAATGATGTTAGTTGGCTCTTGCATAGAAGATTGTCGCATTTGAACTTTCGCAACATTAATAAACTTGTCACTGAAGATTTAGTTCGTGGTTTACCTATACTAAAATTTGACAATGATACTTTGTGTGCAGCTTGCGAACAAGGAAAACATCGCAAAGGCCATCCAATTGTGATAGATTCAAAAATCGTGGAACCATTGGAACTTCTTCACATTGACTTATGTGGCCCATCAACTATTGCTACAATCAATAAAAAGCGGTACATTTTAGTTATTGTTGATGATTTTTCTCGATTCACATGGGTATTTTTTCTCAGGTTAAAATCTGAAGTTGCTCAGACAATGATTGATTTTATCAAAAAGATTGAGATCAGTCTTAAAAAGAGTGTTCGCCGAATTAAAAGTGATAATGGTTCTGAGTTTAAAAATCAAACACTGGATTGCTTTATCACAGGCAAAGGCATTTCGCATAATTTCTCATCACCATATACTCCACAACAAAATGGTGTTGTTGAAAGAAGAAATCGGTCTCTATGCGAAGCAGCCAGAACCATGTTAACATATGCGAACTTACCTCAATATCTTTGGGCTGAAGCAGTATCAACTGCATGTTTTACTCAGAATAGATCATTCATTCATAGAAGATTCAATGTCACACCATATGAAATACTCAACAATCGAAAACATAATGTAAAATTTTTCCATGTTTTTGGTTGCAGGTGTTTTATAATGAATCTAAAAGATAATTTTGACAAAGTTTCAAGCTAAAGCTGATGAAGGCATATTCTTAGGATATTCGCAAAATTCAGTTGCTTATAGAGTGTTAAAGAAGCGAACAAGAAAAGTTGAAGAAACGTTCAATTTGACCTTTGATGATTACTATCTCAAACAAATGGATAGTAATTTTGAAAATAAATCAATTCTTGTTGATTCAGACACTCAAATTGATAATTCTGAAATAAATGATTTTGATTATGATTTAATTTTCGAAATTCCTGACAGGGCAATTGATGCGGAAGTTTAGGCTCCTGATAATCAAACCTCAGAATCCTCAAAACATACTGATGATTCAATAATAACTACAGAGTCAATATCTTGCAAAAGTATGCCTGAAGTTCGTATGGAGGGGGAGCATACGATCACTAATGAACAGAGAGAGCAAACCTTCGAGTGGGAGAATGAAAATATGAATCATCAAGTTGAGGGGTAGCATTTGCAATTTCAACAGGAACATCATTTTAAGGGGGAGCATCAAGATGAACATCTTGTTGAGGAGCAACATGATACAACAGAGACAATTAATCTTGATGAAAATGATGAATTTCATGAATTAAATGATAATTTTTCTGTTGCAGGATCTGAGAATGAAGATGTGTACGAAGATGCACCATTGGAATTTAATCCTGATTTTCCACCACTTGAGAAATGGACAAGGAATCATCCCAAAGAGCAAGTAATTAGGAATCCACAAGATGGTGTGTTGACAAGAGCTCAAATTCGTACGAAAAATGAGGTACTGAATGCGAACCAAGAATTGTGTATGTTCAATGTTTTTATTTCGAAAATAGAGGCAAAGACAGTAAAGAATGCTATGGAACACTCAGATTGGGTTGTTGCTATGCAATCTGAACTGGCTGAATTTGAATGAAATAAGGTTTGGAGATTAATTCCTAAACCTTCTGATGTTTCAATTGTCGGATTAAAATGGATTTTTAAAAATAAAACCGACAAAGATGGCAATATTATTCGTAATAAAGCTAGGCTAGTTGTTAAAGGCTATTCGCAACAAGAAGGAATAGACTATGAAGAAACTTTGCTCCGGTTGCAAGACTTGAAGCAGTTCACATATTTTTAGCTTATGCAGCTCACAAAGACTTCGACGTTTTTCAAATGGATGTTAAGTGTGCATTCTTGAATGGAGAGCTAGAAGAAACAGTTTATGTTGAACAACCACCAGGATTTGTAAATGAGGAACATCCTAATCATGTTTACATCCTAGACAAAGCAGTTTATGGGTTAAAACAAGCACCAAGAGCCTGGTATGCAACACTTACAATTTTTTTGAAACAATCTAAATTTAAACAAGGATCAGTTGACCCCACATTGTTTCGCAAGAAAGTTGGGAATCATCTCATGCTTGTTCAAATTTATGTTGATGATACAATTTTTGGCTCAACTGACCCATCATTGTCAATTGAATTTGAAAATCTAATGAAGAGTCAATTTGAGATGAGTATGATGGGAAAGATTAATAATTTTCTTGGTTTAAATATAAGACAAAACAAGGATGGAATTTTATTCAATCAAGAAAAATACACAAAGAATTTGCTTGAAAATTTTGGAATGACCAACAGCACGAAGCTAAGAGTACCTATGGCAGTGGAAACAAGACTAACTCCTTCATTAGATACTCCTGCAGTTGATTTAACTCTTTATCGAAGCATGATAAGGTCTTTATTGTACTTAACTGCAAGTAGACCTGATATTATGTTTTCGGTATGTAATTGTGCTAGGTATCAAGCTAATCCCAGAGAACCTCATTTAACTGCAGTGAAAAATATTTTTTGCTATCTTAAGGGGACAATTTCGTTAGGACTTTGGTATCCTTCCAAATCGGGATTTTTCATTCAAGCTTTTTCAGATTCTGATCTAGGAGGATGTACTTTGGATAGAAAAAGTACAAGTGGTGGGTGTCAACTATTAGATGAGAAATTGGTGAGTTGGCAGTCAAAGAAGCAAACTTGTGTTGCTATATATACTGCTGAGGCTGAATATATTTCAGCTGCTGCTTGCACTTCGCAAATCATTTGGATTCAGAGTCGACTTCGTGATTATGCTATAAATATGAAAAAGATTCCCTTGTATTGTGATTCTCAAAGTGCAATTCGCATTTGTCATAATCCAGTACAACACTCAAAGACAAAACACATAGCTCTTCGATATCATTTTATCAAAGATCATGTGGAAGATGGGAACATTGAAATACATTTTGTTAAAACCACTGAACAACTTGCTGATATTTTTACTAAACCTCTTGATGAAAAATCATTTGTAAGAATTTTAGCAGGTTTGGGGATGATCGATGTGAATTCAGTTACAAAATCAATAACTCAAGAATGAAAGGTCCATTCAACAGCTCTGAATCAAAATCATTTTGAAGTTACTGTTCATTAAGCGGCTTCGCATGGCTTCGCAAGCGCTTATCTGGTAACTAAGGTTCAATTTTTTTTCCTTTTTGCTTTACGAAAAACTTGAAAAATCAAAAATATTTTTTTGTTTTTATTTTTGAAAATCCAAAAATTCAAAAAGATTTTATTTTGTTATTTTTTTTTATTTTCGAAAAATTCAAAAACCACAAAAATATTTTTAACTTTGTTCTTTGATTTTGTTGTGTATTTAGTTTTAGTCAAGGCCATAATGCAAAGAGGTCATGCTTATATGCTTCTATGGGAAGGTATCGTTTCTTTCAACTTTGTACTAGTTAGGATGTCCCTAGAAGCATGCTGCAGCATGTTGACACAAGCCTCATATGACTCAATGTGTGAGAAACAAAAGCCTTAATGAAATTATCTCATGAAAATTTCTTCCCAACTAGGCTTATATTCACATTAGTCAAAAGAGATACCTTACTCTTTTCATATGAGTAAAGAGTTTTCTATTTGGTCCACAAATAATAGAGGTACTTTAGATCTTATAACCAATCTTTTTCATCACAAAATTCTTCACACAAATCACACACAAAGACATATGTCCCAGAGGTCTCTGATCAAACCCATCGAGACTTAGATATACAAAAAAAATTTGTGTTTATGATCTTACATCATGAGTCCGTGATGAAGTTGAAACCCAAACATCTTCCAACATTAAGGAATTGACGGGGAACATTGTTCCAGATATTGACGAAACTTTTGTTTCAGTACCAAAAATTTGAAACTCCAAATCATATTCAATTCGCATGAGTGGTCTTGATCAAACATTCGCAACCCACGATGTTTGTTACCCAACAAGATCTAGTACATAAAAATTTTCATGAATATGATTTCCGTGTGAGTTTCATTTGAATGTCCTAGTCATGATAAATATTTTCAAAGCTGACTTGTCATTGACTACACTAGTCATACAAGTAATTTTTGTTACAATTTATCACCTTATGTTTAGGATGACAGGTAAAGAAATTTTAAACCAACCCAAGAATCACTTTTAAAAGAAGCCCTTTGATACTTATCAAAAAGTATTCGATTGTAATTCACGGGAACATACACAAGTTATTGATCATCTCTCTTGATGATTAATGAAGCAACCTTTGCCTGGGGTTTACCTGCCTTTGTGTCAAATTGCATTTTTGACATCACAAAATTCCAAAAAAAAAATTTAACTTGCTTCTCATCTTATTTCTTTGACTCACATGCACTCACGAAATCCTTGAGGTTCTAAGTAATACCAACTTAGGCTGAAGATTTCGCAAGTCTGGCATATGACTTCGCTTTTCATCCTAAAAGCGAAAGAGCCTACCTCCATGCGAAGGGTTCTAACGGTTACAATTCAATAAAGGGGGATAATGAAAGGTTGTGTATCCATGACGTCTGGTATTCTTCCCGGTTTTCTAGGAGAAGTGACAGCTGCTTTTTGACGTATGGCTACCTTTTCGCAGTAATGGTCCGATTTTCAAGGTGCCACATCGGATATCATTAAATGCATCCCGCTTCAAATTCAAATCATTTAGGGTTACATATAAAAGGGGGTTCAAGAGTATCTTAAATAGTTACGCGATCAAACTAAAAAATTCTCAAATTCTCTGAATCTTCATCTTCTTCAAACCCTAACAATGGCTGCTACTCAATCCAACACCGAAGAAGTTATTTCACAGACTCTAATGAAGATTCAAAGCACCAACTACCTTGTTGATCCTAATGTCTCATCTTACCCAGAAGAACTGAATATGTTGATTGTTGCATTGAAAAGGTCACCGTTATCAACCGCAATGTTCAGTTCTTTTCCTGTTCCGATGACCTGGTTGTTAATGGCGGCATCAACTACATCATACAACTATTCAAATGATATCATTACTTTCAATCTCATGAACAAAAAAAGGGTTCGTCTGACCAAGAACATGTTCATTGACTTTCTGAACATACCCCATAACCCACCGTTCTTTAAACCTATCAATTCCCAAATTATCTTCATGTTCTATGATATGGGACATCAACCCACTCTTGAAAAGATAAGTGATTTCATGAAATCAGGATTACCTTGCATGTGGAACTTTTTATTTGGAATCTTTCTACGGTGTTTAACAGGAAGAACTGTTGGTCTAGACAGGGGAAGGATGGAAGTTTATGCAATGGTCATGGGTTTATACTATGATGTTAGTGTTGATTATGGAACTCAACTGTGGAAGGAGTTCCTCAAAAGCCTTGAAAACACTAATGCTGAGAAGGGGATCTCGTGTGCAAGGTATTGGAGTCTAATTCTAGAAAAAGTGTATGCAAAAGAAGGTATTCAAGTTCCAGAAGGTGGAGAAGTTGCAGAATTTTCCTTGTATCAGTTTCCAAAAGCTGTTGAAGATGATGAAAATATTTTTACAAGTGTTGCCAGAATTTCTGATGCAATGCTTCGCAAGGTGTCTTCTACACACAAGGTTTTAGTTCGATACATGAAAACTTTCAATCCTGATGTGCAAACTGGAGTGTTACTTGAAGTTAGCAGAGAGTCCTCAAAGAAGAAGAAGAAAACTCAAAAGGAAGAAAAACTTCAGTCTTCCAAAGTATCACAAGCTGAAAGGGTTGAGAAAGAGGAGTTTTCTCACAAAACTAAGAAGGAAATTATACCCTCAAAGTCTGGGGTATTAAAGAAGCTTCGCAAATCTTCAAAAACAACGACTACTTCTCCTACTATTCGCAAAACTAGGGTGAGTAGTAAGGGGGCAGCGTTTAGAAATGTTCCGGCTCCTGTTTCTCCTGGCTCAAAGTGAAAAAGAGCTCAAGAGGTTGCGAAGCATATAACACAAAAGCTTTACAAGAAACGGAAGATGATTATTCGCAACGAATCATCAGATGAAGAAGTTGTTCCGGAGACTCCACCTGTTTCCATCTCCACAGTGGTAACTGTTTCTCTTCCTATCATTTCGCAAATTTCCACCACCACATCTATTCCACTTAAAGTAGTCACTAACAAACCAGTTTCTGAGGAGGTACCTACTTCATTACCCATCTCCTCTGCGAATGTATCTACCTCATTACCACCATTTCTTCTTCCAAACACTAATATCACTACTTCCTCAATTTTTGATCATCCTTTAAAACATCCATTTACCACCTTATTTCCATCACAATCACCCGAAACTCCACAACCTTCGCAACCGATGTCTGATGATGAAGCCGAAGGAGGCGGTTTTGGAGGAATGTTTGAGGCTTTACATTTCAATTTAGATGAGGAGGAGATACCTGATCATATGCTTATGTGTAACAACCCGAAATTTTGTTTCCTCGCCGTAACCGTTTCGTTAATAAAACTCGTCTTAAGCGGGTTGTTCCGATTTCATCTTTGAACTAGGTCAATTAAGTTAAAACTTTTATTTTGACCTGGTAAGTATCCAAACATGTTGGAAACATGTGAAAATGTCTCCAACTAGTAATTAGAAAAATTTTAGTTTCGACCATATCGGGTAACGACAACTTAATCGGGTGCGACCCAAAGCATCGGTTAACGTCGGTATCGGGTAGAATTCCACCGTGTATCCAATTCAAACCATATTTAAGGTGAATTAAGACTCATTTGGAGCCTTTTCACTCTCTCTCTAACCTTTCTCCTCAAATCCTACTTGTTGATCCAAAATCATCCATTTCAAGCTTCAAAACACCAAGGTAATCATCCTAGCTCCGAGTATAACATCCTTAGCCTTCATTTTCGTGTTCAAATCATGGAATAAGACCATAAACATGTGTTTACGGCCCTGGAACAGCCTTAGGCCGTGAACACATGTAAATGGGGTTTTTGAGCCTTAAAACCCATCCAAATCACCATTGGAGCTTAGATATGCCTTAAGGACTTATTGGATTAGACTTAGGACACCTTAAACTCAACAATTGAGGAGTGAACATGAGTTTACTGCCAAAGAACATGCTTGGGCCGTAAACTCATATACATGGGTAGTAAACTCCTTTTTGGGTGTTAAAATGCAACTTACACACCTCATAAGCCTTGGAATAAATCCTAGAACCAACCAAAAATTATTTGGGGACCTTAAACATAACAAAAACCCTCCATTTGAGAGTTTACGGCCATAACATATGTTCCAGGGCCGTAAACTCCTAAATATGGGTCATTTGATTCCCTAAACTCACCCCTTGGCTTGTAAAATTTAGTAGAATCATTTGTGATAAATCATTGACCTTCAAAACACTTAACAATGATGTGGGTGAGAGTTCATAGCCGTAAACACTTAGTTTATTGCCGTGAACTCGCCAATTAGTCCATATGGTTGATTTAGTCCCCTTCAAATGTCCTAGAACCAAACCTAGCAACACCCCTCATTTGATTTAAGGCCATTTAGCACATAAGAACACCCACCATGAGTTTACAGCTGTAAACTCATGGGGATGTGGTTTTCAGGGCCGTGAACACTCCTTAGAGTTTACTCTTGAAGAGTAAACTCCATATCCTAGCCATTCATGTCCAGAAACGTCACCCGGGTCACTCCAAACACTCGATATGGAGTGTTTTCGCGTCTTGGAATCTTTAAGTGTATCTAATTAGTGAATTTAAATCTAATTAGATATATTTGTGTGTTATTTAATATTACATAGGAACCTCGCTCGTATTTAAGCCTCGATTCGACGTTTAGCATCCTAGTCGTCACATTCCGCTTTCGGTGAGTTCATACCCATACCCTTTTTCAATGGTTTTCAATGTTTTCAGGGGGGGAATACAAGCAAAAGTACAAGAATACCTTGTACTTAAACTCATGGTTTCATTTAAATGGTTTCATAATTCATACACTTTTAAGAATTAAAAACCTATTAACAAACTGTTTTAACTTGCAGACGTTGTTTGTTCAAACCGATTTTTAATTCTTATATATATACTGTTATGTTGTATACTTCACAATTGATTGTTCACACTTATATTGATAGAAATCATAAAACATTTGTAATGTCTGTAATAAAACACCCTAGGCTCAAGTGTAAAAGACAGACACTGTTAGAAAACATAAAACATTTGTAATGTCTGTAATAAAACACCCTAGGATCGAGTGTAAAAGACAGACACCATTAGAAAACATAAAACATTTGTAATGTCCTTAATAAAACACCTAGGCTCGAGTGTAAAGGACAGGCACCATTAGAACTTAGTTAGTCATAGATACTACTTCCCTTAGGCACGAGAAGTAAAGATTAATCTTAAAGATTGGAGACACGTCCTCTGTAACACTTCCTTGGCACGAGAGAGTGGAGGACTAACCCTCTAACCAGAATCTCCATGAGGGAGAACGTGACTTGAGTGTATAGATCTATACGGGACTGACAATCCCGCACCTGGCTGCTAGCTACAGCCAAATCGAAAGGTTCAAGGGTGACGAAAGTCATAAAAAGGATACTGGCCCTGACCCGAGTCATATCTAGTCTGAAGTATGGTTAAGGACTTGCAATCAAGATTATGAACACTTTGCACTTATTTATTAGTTTTATATATGTGTTAAAACTAATGTACATTTAAGGATAATCAGACTTTCAGGAGACTTCACACACACACATTCAGGAAAATATGGGATTTTCCTGGGGATAACATTGAACATAATCAGAATCGGTAACAATTCACACACACACATGTAGGAAAATATAGGATTTTCCTGGGTAACAGTAGTATGTAACCAGAAGCGTGTAACAATTTAGATAACTAAACTTTACAATTCACAAGAACAATCATGTTTTCAATGTACATCTTTTACATTACTTTTCGAATTTGGTAACTAACTTTTAAGAAAATATGGGATTTTCTTGGATAACCACTTTTTCAGGAAACTAAAGGAACTCGTTCATTTCATAAAACAAACCGCTTATGAACTCACCAGCTTTATGCTGATTTTCAAACTGCTTGTATTCTCAGGTTCTCCTTAGACAGGTACCCCGCGTCCTTTTGCTGAAGACGGAGCGAATGGAAGTCACGCCTTTCTTTTGTTTTAAACTTATGTATCTATGAAACTTGTACTACTTTACTTTTCAACTGATGTAATGAAATATATGTAATGTAATGTTTTGTGTTTTACTTCGCTTACTATGTACATTAGTTATGATATTCACATGAAGTCACCTCCGCCCCGAGACGTTTCCGCCTTCGGTTTCGAGGTGTGACATTATGTCAGGAAAGCAATTCAAAATCCTAAATCGAAAGTTGAATGCCATTATTCAGTCACAAGCTGATTCTGGTACAAAGTCATTTATATCAGGATTGGAGGTTGAATCTATGATCAAAGCTGCTGAGAAGAGAATAATTGAGAAAGTTGATCATTCTGACAAGAACAATGAGCTTTGCATTCAGGCTCAAGGAAAATCGTTTGATGGAGTTGTTACTGAATTGAAAACTGTTACAAAAGAACATCATGTTCTTTTTGTACAGGATGTCAAGAAGGTCAGAGAAGATGTTAATTTTAAGGTTGAAGAATTAAAGAAGGAGATTGCGAAAGAGCTTAAAGATCTTAATTCTCAAACTTTGGAGGTGCAAAAGAGGGTTGATGTGGTTGCTACAGATCTTAACAAAATTCTCATTGATTATCAATCCCCTACTCCAGTTATCGAAGCCAAACAAAAGGAAAATAAGGAGCAGTTTGATAAACTAATTCAGTTGGTGACTGAATTAAAAACTTTGGTTTCGCAAACTTCTCATCAATCAATTCTAACTCCCGAATTCTTAACTCTCAAAGTCAACACTCTGGAACAAGCAATTCAGAAGGCATTGGTTCCAATCACCAGCTTTACTTCTCTATTACCGAAGAATACCCCACCTGCTTTCACAGGGGTGCAAGGGGGGGAAATAAAAGGAAGTAAATGAGAGGATGCGAAAACGGTTGGGAAGATTCATTCAACTCAAATCAAAACATCTTTGCCAGTGCTCACAAACCCAATTTCTTCAACAGTTACAACAATAAAACCAATTTCCAAAGGAATCACAATTGGTTCAAAAGATGGAGGTAGTTCAAGTGCGAAACCTCCAACTGAGAATATTGGAAAAGGAAAATGGATTGTATATGAAAAATTAAAAGAAGAAAAGAAAGCAGAGGCAGAAGCTGAAATGGAAAGATTGAGACAAGTGCAAAGTATCATGAGGCAAAGAGCAAGTGACCCACCAACAATGAACAAAGGTGATCCTGCGAAGTTATATTCATATGAAACTATTGAATCCAAAGTGTTGGGGAATCACTTGTATGAGTTCGAGAAAAAAGCCAAGGAAGAGTTATGATGTTGCGAACTCAGATAGATGCCAACTTGATTTTCCGATAAACGAAATGATGTTTATTACGGTGCAGTACAAGATAAGTGAAAAGTTTGATAATGTTGATGAATACACTTATTTGAAGATAAGATTTCATGTTGTACTTGCGAAGGATCAAGAGGAGGTGTGGTCTTTAATGAAGATCAAGAAAGTTTTAACAATTAAGAAGGATGTGATGTTCGAAGACATGCTTCAAAACTTTCGATATTTTGTGGTTCGAGCAGATAATAAGGCATTCGACTTCACCATTGCTAATTTTCCCTTAATGAATCTAAATGATCTCATTCAAGTGGCATCCATTCTCAAAGACATGCAAGAAAACAAGCTGAAAGGACATGATACTGATGTGTTCAGATTTGGTTTCGCACATATCAAGATATTCATAGATAACTACTATGATTTCTTGGCGTTAACTGATGAAGAACTTGCAGTGGGTCTTGGAAGAAAATTTACAGTCGCTTGGGAATCGAATTTGCCTCAAACAGAGTCAAGGAAGTATGCAGATGGAGAAATTTGCCTGAAACCTTTTGGAATGGTTTTCGCAGGTAAAGATACGAAAGGGAAGCCCAAGAAATTTTTGTTCAAAGTCTCAGAAATAGAAAGATACACCTCTTCGCAATATACGAACTTTATTGTTCGTATGAATAACTGTGCGAAGAACAATGAAGGAGATAAGAAGGAGCTTAAAAATATAATGACTTGGTATTCTGAAATTCGAAGAACAATGCACTCAGCTATTCAACATCTTACAAATTGAATAGTTTCGACTGTTTATAAAGGGGGAGAATGTAGAGTCTAAATGTTGTAAAAAGTCGAAGTGTTTGTTTCTTTAGTTTCACAATTTTAGTTATTTTACTAAGTCTTCTTTTGTGCGAAGCGTATAGTTCAGGACTTAGTATATTTTTTGTACACTCAGGTTTCCTATAAATAGGGACTGAGGTTAGAAGTAGAAAGACAGATGAACGAGTGATTCATCATTCGCAAGTTTTCTCTGCTTAGTTTTGTTATCAGTTCTTGATCAATATAAGATCTGATTAATATTTACTTCTTGTGTTCATACTTTTCATTCAGACAATCATGATTGCTTTCTAAATCTCGATAACAATTCTCTTCAGTTGGAAGTCCCCTTTGTTTGCAAATGAAAGGTGTCGGTAGCAATGAAAGGCCAGGGATTTTTTTCTAGTTATCAACAAGATAATTCAAGATCAGAATTCAGGAAGTTGGATAGGGTCGACTGGTGTGGCAGTGGAAGCTGTAGGGAATGATTTCGAGGACGAAATCTAATTTAAGTGGGGGAGAGTTGTAACACCCGTTTTCCAGGATGGACCGATTTAGGATTTAAAGGAGTCAAAATGTTGACTTTTGGAGAAAATCGAGTGTCACGACATGCCCATTAGATGGTCATGATGTGACAATGGCAAACTATGATAAACATGTTCAGACCATCCTCACGACGCGAGGCACAAGGTTTCACGACGTGAAACCTGTTGCAACCCAAACCCATGATCTTTTAGGGTTTCCTTCATCGTTAAGCACATCTAAGTCATTTTTAAGGTTTATTACCAGCCTCCAACACCCTTTTACCTGAAAAAACCCTAACCCTAATTCCCTTGGTGATTCTTGGCCTTTTGGAGCATTTGTTGGCTTAAAGAAGAAGAGAAGAAGGAAAAAATGTGTTTTTTTGGTGGAGCTTGCAAGGAAATAACATTATCATGATCTTATATTGTTTCTGGACCATTTTATGTGTCAAACGCTCAAACTTTATTACTTGAAGTGGTTAGATCTAAGTGGTTGTCCCATGTCTTTCATGTTTGAGCAAGTTTGAATGAAAGGAATTTATAAAATTGGAAACTTTATGCACTATAGGGGTCCCTTGAGCATTATAATGTTCAGATCTAGGAGTTGGTTGATGGTTGGGTCCATACATATGAGTCTTGGTGCAATTTCTTCATGTTTGACTTATAATGGATGGAGGACATGCATGAGGCATGCATTTCCATCAAGTAATCCTTTTTATGGACCTTTGGAGTCCCCTTTAGCTTCTGGAAAATTTAGAGTGAAAGGCTTAATGTAAGGACTTAAATTTTGGATATATGCTTTAGAGTATAGTCACGACATGACACAAGGTGTGTCACAACGTGACCATGAAAGATCCTGTTTCTGTGAGTTTTATGGGACTCACGACGTGACAGAAGGATGTTAACGTTGTGAGGTTAGCCCAAAGGATTGTCCGTGACTGAGTTGGCTGAGTTAGAGCGAGTCAAGTTGGAACCAGATTGAGTGTACTCTTATGACATGACCAAGGGCTTCTCACGATGTGAGGATAGATGGTTGAAATTGATGGTTGTTGACTTTGACTTTGACCGTTGACTTATTGACCTGTGTTGACTTTTGGTCAAGATTGTTGGATTTAGAAGGTAGACTTAGGGTTTACCTTATGTGGATTGATAGGAGGTGTTTAACACCCATTATTTGGCTGTAAGAGTTGTTAGCCGTGGTCGGCACGACATTGAGTTGAGTTTTAGTCGACTTTATGAGCTAGGTGAGTCTCTTTCACTATACTCGTGGGTCGAAGGCACCAATGTCGGCCCACTGGATTGTGTTGGAATTGATGCTAGCTATGTTTGTGACCCTTGCATGTGTGTTATGAGTTGGGCCCTTTATTGTATGTTGGGTTGGGCCCATTTTACTTGTTAGGCGGGGCCTCTAGATTGTGTTATGTAGGATGCTAGCTGTCTTTGTGACTCTTGCATGTATATGTTGGGCGAGGCCCATTATGTATGTTAGGCGGGGCCTATTATATACGCTAGGCGAGGCCCGATTATATGTTGGATGGGGCCCAGTCGATGGGGTGGGGCCCGGGGTTATGTATGGTATGAGGTATTTTGAGGAACTCACTAAGCTTTATGCTTGAGATTTCATCTTTATTGTTTAAGGTACTTCTGGTTCCAGAGGGAAGGGCCTGACGCGATCGTACTGCATCCCCCAGAGTTTATTATGCATTGACTATTTATGATCTTTACTCTGATGTTTGAGAAAACTATTACTTGATTTCCTTTTGAAGCAATTGAATGAATGGTATGATTAAATAAAAAATGAAAATTTTATTATAAATTTTTGGGGCATTATGAAAAGCATTTTAAAAGTTGTCAAAGTTTGAGTCAAAACCTATGTAGCCCACGAGTTTTCGAACTTACGTAGTTTGTGTTATGTACTTAGGTATGGAAGCGAAGATAAAATGTGCTACGAGAAGGACTACAACGGAAATCAGAGAAGGTTGTAGAATCCTTTCTCTTATGTTATAACTATTGACATGTTTTGCGACACTGAAAGTTGTAAAGTCTGATAAATGTTTTAAAAGTTTTTGTAAAAGCACATTTTCACTGATAATAAATGGTGTTTAAAAATTACGGTGGTACAAGTGCAATGTATTCATTGAATCCTACTACAATCAAATCAAAATAATATAGCTATATTTATATTTATGGTCCTTTAATTTGTATATAATTTATGCACTAACCTTTTCATACCCAACATTTTAGTTCAACTTAAACAACCCAAAGAATATTTTGTAAATAATTAAAAGTGATAAATTATAGTGTCTTTCTATTAATGATTATAAGTTGGTTAATAAAGTTAAATAAATATAAAACCTAAAGTGTAATTATAAATAAACTAAATTTCAATATTAAAATAATATATTTATTTCTACTTATAAAGTTATGTCTTTCACTTTTAACATATTATATTTAATTTATTAGATTTAATATGTTGTTGTATGTAAACCATTATCAGTTTAAAGCTACAATTTTTGAACAGTTTGGATAAAATATCTAAATTGTTAATTTAAATACAACTTTATATGGTCAACTTAAATATAAATTTCAGTCCCACTTAAAAAACCCAAATAATATTTTGTGAATAGTTAAAAATGATGAATTGTAGTGCTAAATGCAAAAACTAAATTCTAATATCAATTTAACTAAAATATTTGCTAAAGATATTTTTATAATCATTAAAAGTTTTCAAATAAGTAGCTTAAACAACTTACAATAACAATAGTTAAAAATAACTATATATAAATGATTATATTGTTACTTTTAAAAACAATGTTTGATGTTTTAAATAATTACAATGATAGAAGTTAAAACGTTAAGCTAATAATTTTTTTAAAATTAATTAACAATAACAATAACTATATAACATTAAACCATTTCATTCATGAGTAACCCACAGGTAGAAGTCATTCAAACGATTGAGATTATACAGTTTTAATAGATGTATGTATTATCATATAATTCAAGATAATCAATATATTATATCAACTTAATATACAAATTATTATATCAAATTTAACAACAACGCTATTGTTATATTTAAGAAACATACATTTGTAAATATTTCAACTATATTGGTGTTTCTGTGCAATGCACGAGAATTCACCTATTTACTATAAATAGGCGTCTCTCCTAAACTTTATTTCTTTATTGAGTGTTCATTGAATTCTTATAGGATCAAATGAAAATAACATAACTATATTTATATTTATGGTCCTTTAAAATATATACAATTTATGTATTAAACATTTTCATACCCAACATTTTACTATATACGGACGTCTCCAATTTTTTTTTATTGAATGTTGTGTATGCATTGAATATCATTACGATCAAATCAAAATAATATAATAATTTTTACTTTATGGTCTTTTAAGTTGTATATAATTTATGTAATAATCTGTTTTATACTCATCGTTTACTATAAATAGACGTCTACTAAACTTCATTTTCACTACACAATATTTTGAAAAATAACTTTTTTAAGTAAAAATGAATGAGTTGGCAATAATATTTTCTAAGGTTTGATGAGTTAAATGAGAATGTATGATCATTTATTACTATTAAGATATCTATGTTTTTATAAATCACATATTTATATTTGTATCTATTGATTATGCTAATGTATTTACACAAATAATATATTTCAAGGTGATGATACTAAAAATACTTATTTCACCCGTAAGATATCATAATTTTAAACAAGTATGGTATAAAATCAAAAAAGTTAATTTTATTATTAAAAAATAAAATAGAAAACAATTATTAATTTAAAAATAATCTTACAAAATAATAACATGTTTCATCGAAAAAAATATATGATTAAATATAAATATTTATTATTATTATTTTTTGAAACCGGCAAATATATTATACTAAAATAAAGAAGGCCCCGACTAGCAAGGAGCTAGAGGGAGCAATACAGTTTTGGTTTACATAATTCTCGTATCATATTCCGTTACAATTGGACTTAAATTAGTAAAAGGACATGAGCTCTTATATTTCATCCAAGTGTGTACTGTCATTTGGATGTTATCAGCCACCAGTGTGGGGGTAGTGATGAGTCTTTTGAATATCCTTTCATTCCTAGCCTTCCAAATCTCCCACAATGTACTGTAGCATATGTTGATTATAACCTTCATATTCTTCCTACATGTGTCGTGTTTTGCTGCATATTCGATCGGCTCTCCCACCGTGTTAAGTTGAATTTGAGGCATGTTGCACCATTCCCATACAGTTTTCGCAAAGGTGCAGTTGAGTAGGATGTGATTTGGGCTTTCATCCATTGCCATACAATATCCACATTGGATTGATTCTACGGTTATGCCTCTCTTAGCTAGTTCAGTGGCTGCCGGTATCCTTCCTAGACTTGCTCTCCATATAAAAGAAAGAAATTTAATAGGAATTTCTTTCATCCATTCAACTTTAACTTGAGGTACCAGATTTGTAGGCCAATCAATCATATATATGCCGTCACCTGATAATTCGAAACTCCATTTATCTCCAGTTGTTGTTGGCTGAAATTGACCCAAGGAAGGAAGAGTAGAGAGCTGCAAGGTCAGTGTTGTTCGGACTATTTTTCCAATTCCATTCCAATCCAGTGATCTTCACTCTATCCTCCACAGTGCATATTTATTAGTAAATCAAAAACAATTCAAAAAATTAACTTGGCTGGTTAATAATAGGTAATTAATTAATGCTTAAGATTCTAATTAAATTCATGATCTTCAAGCGGTTGGGGGCACAAACGGTTCGTTTGACTACAAAGTGAGTGCCAGTGGTGCCTGAACTCTTCGTATTTGTTTCTTTCTTCTTTGTATCCAATTTTTCAGTTTTGTTCCTCAGAACACTTGTTTTGTTGACATTAAGAGGATCTTAACCATTTTCCTCTGGCGCTCCAAGAGTAAAATAAATTGATTTCAAGAAATTAGTGACAGCGGGAAGAAGACGATGATGTCAGAGAGCAAGCGTTCTCCTTCCCATGCTCTCCATTTTTTCTTCAGTTGTCCATTGTATAAACCCACATTACCCATACTCATAGTTTCCATCCGATGATCAATAGTACATAAACATTCGCTGTACATCTCACGCCACCTAGCCTCCTGCTTCCATCTTCTTTTTCCCTTCTTGATCCAATGCTTCACTTAACTTCTCCTCTACCGCCTCTGTTTCTTGAAACTGAAGCCTCTCACCCCAAATATCAACTTATACGCCCCACTCCCACTGAAGCGAAGACTTGAAATATTCTTTTGGTTTGATCTCAGCTAATCAAACGTCCAGAATCTTGAAGCAAAGCAGAGAAATAACGAATGATTATCATCGTGGTTTTCCATTTTTTCTTCGACATCTTTGCTTTCACCCAAATCAACGCCTCTCACAGGCTCCTGCGCAGACGATGGCCATAGTGGACGGAGGGTTTCTTTGTGTTAGTCTGATTCCACTATTTGTTTCCCAATTTCACAATCTTGAGGTATTTTTGAACCCTGTTGGTTTTAATTTGTTATTTGGGAATGCAATAGGTTCTTCCAAGGTCTGAGCTCATACAGATAGGTTCTGAAGAGCGTTTATTGCTAATTATAGAGGTATATTTTGTTTCTTTTCATCTTCTTGACTTAGGTGGGATATGTTGATTCTTGGATTACATGCTGAAATACATGCAATGCCAAATCTCAATTATCAAGTCTTCAATTGAAGTATGTTCGAATCTATGTATGTGTACCACATGTACAATTGTGATTTTGTACATATTCTCATGTTGGTTTTTCCTTTTAGATATTGTTCAATAATCTTGATTTGGACATGAAGACAGGGTTAGGAAAAATGAAGGAAACCCTGATTTCTGTTGGTACATCTCAACAAAATACTGTAAATTAAGGTGAATTACCACATATTATATACCAGGTTTGTTTTCTATATATGTTTTTGTTTTTAGAGTATTCAAGCTATTTCACTATCTGATTTGCTGCTGTTTTTTATTTTGGTGGACAGCATGCTACATGTTGAAGATATGAACATGCTTCTATTTTTCTGTTTTGATTGCAACTGCTAACTAGATAATTAAAAACTGTTTGCTGAAAAACATATTATTTACTTTTTCAGGGTGCTTCCAATGGTAATGGATAAGGCTATTAATGAAATATTGTAAGAAGAGTGTTTCAAACAACAATGGCACTTGTTTTAAAGTTAGTTCTTTGTTTTGAATCCTCCAAATTCTGATGAGAACTATATCCATACTTAGCTTGAAATCTGTCTCTTATATTACTATCAAGGTTCATTGTTAAGCATTTTCTGTTTTGTTCATGTGTGATTGATTGTGTATTATTTTCAGATAAGAAACTAAGATCTCTACAGGGTTTGAATAATGCAAGTGAATCCCTTGAACATGCCATGCAACGTGTTAATGTGTTATTGATGACAACCTTGAGTTTTTTTTAATCTTGTTATATGCATTGCATCCTGTGTTTATATTGATTGATGCATGTGCTAATAAATAATACTACAAAATGAAATTACTATGTAACATTTATAGTTTTAATTATGAATGTCCAAAAGGTAGGTAACTTATAATCTTTTACTCTTTGCTTATAATCGTCTGATAAGTGCTAAGTTCTGAATATATTTAGCTGCACAAGTTTTTCCATTTAAAATTCCATTCATCACAGCTATGGTTTTAACTATAATATATGACACATAGGGGCAACAACATAATTTTTTTACATATGTTCTAGAAAAAAAAAACATTCCAATAAGGTAGGTCACTTGTTGACCGGTTTAACTGTTAAGTCTTTGGTGACATGGTGTCATGCATTTGACAATTCTATGACCTTTGATGACATGTCAAATGCATGCCATGTCATGTCACCAAAACTTAGCGGTTATTTAACTGGGAATAGAGTATTTTCCAGTGGAACCAATTTTCAAACAAGTTGAATAAAGAAAAGCTAATAATATATATATATGATTCTTTCTTGTTAATGAGATCCAGTTTTATGTTTGGATGATTGTTACAGGTGAGTGACACAGCAAGGATGATGCATGGTGCATTTAATTATATGTTCCGAACCATTGACATGACAGCTACTAATTCATTAATCAACACTCTTTCACCGACTCACCTAATAATTTCTCTCATCTTAATATTCTTCATTTTTAAGTCCTTAATTTATCAATCTAATCATTATTAATTTCATTCTTTTAATGTAAAACCAGGTGTCTATGACTGGTTTTCCACTTTTCACTGGCTATGCCCACAGTGGAGTTTTTTTGCCAGTTTGATTCCACCATTTGTTTCTCAATTTCAGAATCTTTAGGTATTTTTGAATTATTTTGGTTTTAATTTAACTGAATTTTACCAGAGGTGTGAAGTCTCTATGTTTCATTAAACTTAACACTTTTATTGGGCTTGAACTATTTTTTTATTTGATCAGGGATTCGGTTATGGAATCTAATTCTAGATTGTTTATGCCTTTTTAATTTTCATCAACACAAAATAATATTTTACTCTTTTTATAGGAACATGCCACCTGAAACCATGGTGGGCCCCTTCAAAGCCAATCTCATGTAGAAGCCAACATCTCCAATGTTTAATTTCTTGAATCATTATCATGGTGTTTAAAAAAAGTTAAACAATTACATCAATATATAGAAAGCAATTTTGGTAAAATTTCTTAGGTTTATATGCAAGAAAAAAGATTGCACTATTCCATTACATTTTCAGTTTTTCCCTTATTAAAGTTATGCTTTCAATCCTCTTATTTATTGCAAAAAATTCATTTTAAAAAGTTTACCTATTACATTGATTATGTATGACTTATGTTTTGTGGTATGTGTTTGTAGGATTTTTCACATGTTACAGGAAAGATAAAGAAGAAATTTTCTTTATTTATATTATGTCATGTCCCGCTGCTGTAATTCTTTTTCACTTTCCATTTACTTATTGATACAATTACATCTGAGTTGATACTAAACATTTTTATATTTCCACTTTTATAGTGGGGATTCAAGTATATCCAGAAATAGCAAAATACTTTAATTTCTTACTCCAAGTATGTTCCACCACTAAATGACTCTATATTCTGTCATTACTTTTTTACATTTAGAATTTTTTCATCTATGCATATTACTATGAAAAAATTTCCAATTAAAGCATTCTACTCTAAAAAATATCCCATTTTTAGCATTCTACTTTTACTTTTCTTTCTGTTACATCATTAGGGGTGGCAACTCTCGACCCAACCCATAACCCGACACCGACCCAACCCGAAAATAGACAGGTTTGGGTTGAGATTTTTGACCCGCTAACCCATCAACCCGCCAACCCGTTTATTTCAATGGTTGGGTTGGGTTGGGTTACCTGTTTGTGTTGGGTTCGTCGGTTAACCCTCGACCTATCATTGAAACATGAACTTTTTCATTTCTCATATATGCATTTACTTTGAAAAAACTTCCAATTCTACTTCAAAAACATCCATTTTATATTGAATTTTCTAAAATCATTCCATTTTAGCATTGTATTTTAACTTTTTCTTTCTGTAACATTGTTGAACCATCAAACTTCTCTTTTTCTCATCTATGCATTTTACTTTGAAAAAACATCCAATTAAAGCATTCTACATTCAAAAACTTCCATTTATATTGAGTTTTCCAAAATCATCTCATATTTAGTATTGTTCTTAAACTTTTCTTTTTGTAACATTATTGAAACATCAAACTTCTTTTTTTCTCATCTATGCATTTTACTTTCTAATAACTTCTCATTAACGCATTTTACATTCAAAAACTTCAATTTTACATTGAATTTTCAAAAATCATTAATCATCCCATTTTTAGCATTGAGCTTTAACTTTTTCTTTCTATAACATCATTGAAACATCGAACTTCTTTTTTTTCTCATCTATGCATTTTACGTTGAAAAAAAAACTTACATGTAAAGCATTGTACTTTCAAAAACTTCTATTTCACATTTAATTATAAAAAATTATCCCATTTTGAGTATTTTACTTTTAAAATTTTCTTTAAGTAACATCATTGAAACATCAAACTTCTTTTTTTCTCATATATGCGTTTACTTTGAAAAAAAATTACAATTAAAGCATTGTACTTTCAAAAACTTCGAGCTCACATTCAATTTTCAAAAATCATCCCATTGTTATCATTGTACTTTAACTTTTCTGTAAGTAACATCAAACTTTTCAATTCTCATCTATGCATTTCACTTTCAAAAACTTCCATTTTGCATTCGATTTTTTTCTAAATCATCTCATTTTAGCATTGTACTTTAACTTTCTCTCATGTATGCATTTTACTTTGAAAAAAACTTACAACTAAAGCATTCTACTTTCAAAAACATCTATTTTACATTCAATTTTCAAAAATCATCCCATTTTGAGTATTTTACTTTTAACTTTTTCTTTATGTAACAGCATTGAAACATTACACTTCTTTTTTTCTCATCTGTTCTTTTTACTTTGAAAAAACTTCCCATTCAAGCATTCTACTTTCAAAAACTTCCATTTTACATTCAATTTTCAAAAATCATCCCATTTTTATCATTGTACTTTTACCCTTTCTTTGTTTAACATCTTTGAAACATCAAACTTCTCATTTCTCATCTATGCATTTTACTTTGAAAATACTTTCAATCGAAGCAATTTTATTTTCAAAAACTTCCATTTTGCTTTCGATTTTCAAAAATCATCCCGTTTTTAGCATTGTACTTTTGATCGATGCATTTTACTTTGAAAAAACTTATAATTAAAGCATTCTACTTTCAAAAAACTTCTAACTTATATTCAATTTTCAAAAATATCCCATTTTTTGAATTACGCTTAAAAGTTGTTCTTTATGTTATTATTAGCATATTGCATCTTCAAAAGTCATCCCATTTTTAGCATTGTACTTTAACTTTTTCTCATCTATGCATTTTACATTCAATTTTCATTAATCATCCCATTTTTAGCATTGCATTTTAACTTTTTCTTTATTTAACGTCTTTGAAACATCAAACTTCTCATCTACGCATTTTACTTTTAAAAACTTCCAATCAAAGCAGTTTATTTTCAAAAACTTCATTTTTACATTCGATTTTCAAAAAATCGTCCTATTTTTAGGATTGTACTTTAACATTTTTTTCTCATGTAAACATTTTACTTTGAAAAATACTTACAATTAAAGCAATGCACTTTCAAAAACCTCCATTTTAAATTCAGTTTTCATAAATCATCCCATTTTTAGCATTGCGCTTTAATTTTTTCTTTATGTAACACCTTTGATACATCAAACTTTTCATTTCTCATCTAGACATTTTACTTTGAAAAAACTTTCAATCAATGCATTTTATCTTCAAAAACTTCCATTTTATCATTTGATTTTCAAAAACCATCCCATTTTAGCGTTGTAGTTAAACTTTTTATCATCTATACAATTTACTTTGAAAAAATCTTACAATTAAAGTATTGCACTTTCAAAACCTCCAGTTCACATTCAATTTTCAAAAATCATCCCATTTTTTGCATTGCACTTTAACTTTTATATAACATCTTTGAAGCATCAAACTTCTAATTTTTCATCTATGCATTTTACTTTGAAAAAACTTCCAATCAAAGCATTTTATTTTCAAAAACTTCCATTTTACATTCGATTTTCAAAAATCATCCCATTTTTACCATTGTAGTTTAATTTTTTCTTTATGTAACCTCATTGAAACTTATTTTTTTCTTAGTTATGCATTTAACTTTGAAAAAACTTCCAATTATAGCATTCTACTTTCAAAAACTTTCCATTTTACATTGAGTTTTATAAAATCATCACATTTTTAGCATTGTACTTTAACTTTTTCTTTATGTAACATCATTAAATCATCAAACCTCTCTTTTTCTCATATATGCATTCTACTTTGAAAAAGCTTTCAATTATAGCATTCTACTTTCAAAAATATCCTAGTTTTAGCATTGTACTTTACCTTTTTCTTTATATAACATCATCGAAACATCAAACTTTTTTTTTCTCAGCTATGCATTTTACTTTGAAAAACTTCCACTTAAAGCATTTTACTTGCTAAAACTTCCATTTTACATTCAATTTTCAAAAATCATCTCATTTTTAGCATTGCACTTGAACTTTCTTTTTATGTAACATCAAATGTCTCATTTCTCATCTGTGCATTTTTTACTTTGAAAAAACTTTCAATCAAAGCATTTTATTTTAAAAAAAATTCCATTTTATATTCGATTTTCAAAAAATCGTCCCATTTTTAGGATTGCACTTTAACTTTTTTCTCATGTAAACATTTTATTTTGAAAAAAACTTGCAATTAAAGCAATGTACTTTAAAAAAACTCCATTTTACATTCAATTTTCATAAATCATCTCAGTTTTAGCATTGCACTTTAACTTTATCTTTTTATAACATCATTGAAACATCAAACTCATTTTTTTTTTTATCATCTATGCATTTTACTTTGAACAAAACCTACAATTAAAGCATTATACTTTCAAAAAACTTCCAACTTATACTCAAATTTTAAAAATATCCCATTTTTTGCATTGCACTTTAAATTTTTCTTTATGTTATTATTATCATATTTCATTTTCAAAAATCATGATATTTTTAGCATTGTATGTTAACCTTTTCTCATATACACATTTTGCTTTGAAAAGAACTTACAATTAAAGCATTGTACTTTCAAAAACTTCCATTTTACATTCAAATTTTAAAAAATCATCCCATTTTTACGATTGCACTTTAACTTTTTCTGTACGTAACCTCATTGAAACTTCAAACTTCTTTTTTTCATCTATGCATTTTACTTTAAAAAAATTTCCAATTAAAACATTCTTCTTTCATAAACTTCCATTTTACATTTAATTTTCAAAAATCATAACATTTTTATCATTGTACTTTAACTCTTTCTTTATTTTATATTCGATTTTCAAAAATCATCTCATTTTTAGCATTGCAGTTCAACTTTATTGAAACATCAAACTTTTTTTTTCTCATCTGTGCATTTTGCTTTGAAAAAACTTCCATTTTACATTCGTTTTTTAAAAATCATCCCATTTTTATCATTGTACTTTAACCCTTTCTTTATTTAACATCTTTCAAACTTCTCTTTTTCTTATCTACGCGTTTTTCTTTGAAAAACTTCCAATTCAAGCATTCTTCTACTTTCAAAAACATTCATTTTACGATGCATTTTAAAAAATAATTCCATTTTTAGCATTGTACTTTCACTTTTGTTTCTGTAACCTCATTGAAACATCAAACTTCTCTTTTTCTTATCTATGCACTTTTCTTTGAAAAAACTTCCAATTCAAGCATTCTACTTTCAAAAACTTCCATCCTATATTCAATTTTAAAAAATCATTCCATTTTTAGCATTTCACTTAAACATTTTCCTTATGTTATTATTAGCGTATTGCATCTTCAAAAATCATACAATTTTTTAGAATTGCACTTTAACTTTTTCTCATTTCTGCATTTTACTTTGAAAAAAACTTACAATTAAAGTATTGCACTTTCAAAACCTCCAGTTCACATTTAGTTTTCAAAAATCATCCAATTTTTTGCATTGCACTTTAACTTTTATGTAACATCTTTGAAGCATCAAACTTCTAATTTTTCATCTATGCATTTTACTTTGAAAAAACTTCCAATCAAAGCATTTTCTTTTCAAAAACTTCCATTTTACATTTGATTTCCAAAAATCATCCCATTTTTACCATTGTAGTTTAAGTTTTTATTTATGTAACCTCATTAAACCATCGAACTTTTTTTTCTTAGCTATGCATTTTACTTTGAAAAAACTTCCAATTATAGCATTCTACTTTCAAAAACTTTCATTTTACATTGAGTTTTTTAAAATCATCGCATTTTTAGCATTGTACTTTAACTTTCTCTTTATGTAACATCATTAAATCATCAAACCTCTCTTTTTCTCATCTATGCATTTTACTTTGAAAAAACTTCCAGATATAGTATTCTACTATAAAAAATATCCTAGTTTTAGCATTGTACTTTACCTTTTTCTTTATATAACATCATCGAAACATCAAACTTTTTTTTTCTCAGCTATGCATTTTACTTTGAAAAACTTCTATTTTACATTAAATTTTCAAAAATCATCTCATTTTTAGCATTGCACTTGAACTTTCTTTTTATGTAACATCATTGAAACATCAAATGTCTCATTTCTCATCTATGCATTTTTTTACTTTGAAAAAACTTTGAATCAAAGCATTTTATTTCAAAAAATTTCCATTATATATTCGATTTTCAAAAAATCATCCCATTTTTAGGATTGCACTTTAACTTTTTTCTCATGTAAACATTTTATTGTGAAAAAAACTTACAATTAAAGCAATGTAGTTTAAAAAACCTCCATTTTACATTCAATTTTCATAAATCATCCCAGTTTTAGCATTGCACTTTAACTTTATTTTTCTCATGTATGTACTTTACCTTGAAAGAAACATGAACCAGTCTAAAGATATATTTAGAAAATTTTATGAGTGAACTTTTAGTGTAAGGATAAGGAGCATAACGTTAATGGAAGAATACATTAGGATTGAAATGATGACATGAAAAGATGAAATATGATCACGTTCTATGTTTTAAGGATCCCATGATTTTGTTCTATCATTATTACGTGTGAAATGATCAATTATCATTATGATAACATAGTAAATAGATTCACGTACTAATAAGTATCATTTGAATTTTTTTGTATCATATATGTATATGTGCTTTGAGGATATGATTAAGTATGATGAGGTTAAAAGATGTTAATTTTAGATTTTATCAAGTAATGATTTAAGAATATGATGAATTTTGGTTTTCTTGTTCTTAGTATATTGCATTTTGAAAAATCATTCCATTTTTAGCATTTTACTTTTTGCTAGTCTTTCTGTAACAACATTGAAACACGAAACTTTTTTTTTCTCATCTATGTATTTTACTTTGAAAATCATCCAATTATGAAATTTAAAAAACCATTCCATTTCTAGCCTTCTAATTTCAGTTTTCATACTTTTTCGCACATTGCATTTTTTTAAATCATCTCATTTTTAAATTTTTACTACTCACTTCATTTCTATTGCAACATTGAAACATCAACCTTTTTTTTTATCATCTATGTAGTTTACTTTTGAAAAATCATCACATTATAGCCTTCTTCATTTTTTTAAGGTTAAGTGTAACATGCCCCTTTGACAATCTTATAGTATGCGTTATAGATTGGGATGACAGACTTTAGGTGATATGCATCCAGTGGTGAATAAAAATTACAATTCACTTGTGTCCAAATTTATGGAGATGATTCATGTTTTATATTGTTTGTTACGAATCTTTATTTTTTTTTAAATCTTATCACTAAATGTTTATTCGTAATCTTACATAAAAGTAAAAAACAAATTAAACAATTAACATATAAATTAACTAAACAAACATTTATAAATAGACAAGCCATTAAAAATGAATGGGATAAATTTTTATATACAAAAAAAATAAAAAGCAAATACAAGTAAAAGGAATTAACGATTAACACATAAATGGCAAATCAATATCAATAAAGTATATCAATTCAAAAGCCATCAGAGAGCACCACGTGATGGCTATCATCTAGGTGCAAAAAATTTATAATAAAAAACAAATGTAAGAAATAATACTCTATAAGAGGATAAGAAAATGTCATTGACATTATTACTGCTATGGATGAAGAGTGAGAGAGAAACTCACAGATGCTGCGAGAAAATAAACTCCACAACTGAGGTGACCGGTGGCCGGCGATAGCTCCAGAGAATCGAGGCCGACGAGAGAAAGAGTTACGGAAAAGATCGACAAACGCAAAGATCTTTAAAGGGCTAAGAGGAGGAGGAGATGCCAAGAGCATCAGCTTGAGATAGTGAGACCAGAGACGTGAACCAACCACAGTGACGATGATCAAACACGATTTGTGGTAGTTTTCTCTAGTTTTTTTTTAAATAGATCTATCAAGATGCGGTGTATTATGATTGAATGCCTTCAATTATTTTGTGGGCTTTTTAGACTTTTTGGATATGATATGGAATGTGATATATTTAAGAGTTTATAATAGATTTGATTTGATTTGATTTTTTCTAACAGATTCTTTAAATAAAATGTACCACTTTCTATTTAGTTCCTATTTTTCTGGTGTTATCCTTAAAAATTATCGGCTTCCCCTTTATTTTTCAGATGGAAATGAGTATAAAATGTTTTATATGGTATGGGAAACAATGGACTGTACACAAGTTGGCGGGGGCTGAACACCCTCAAGCCCTTGTACTGTCTCCGCCACTGGCCATCTATTTATTCCCAACGTCAATTCTTCGTTCTCACATTAGGTGAGCGTTCTTCTGGTCACTTAGAACACCTAGAGAAACATACATTTTGAAAATACGTCAACAATAATGTTGATGTGCTTTATAGGTTTTCTTTTGACTCCGAGCATTTCAATAATTCAAAATATTTTTCAATGACCAGTAAATTATAACGCATATTATTACTACTCAAATAATTTTAACGACAAGGATTAGTTATTCTTGTGACGATTTTATTATTTGCACCGTATTTGCTTACAGAGAGTTATATGTCGTAAAGAGAGGTAGTTAACAACCTAAACAATCTTACACTTTCGGCCCTATTTGGGAGGATTGACTCATCCTAGACCTATACTTCTCCGAATATAAATCTTCATTCTAACAATTAGCTTATAACCGATACTATAGGCGTTCCACAATCCACACAGGCACAACAAAAAGGAGGAATCAAGATCATTACTAACGTTTCAAATAGTCGTATAGTAACAAAGAAAGAAACAATTGACACCTATTGCCTCGTTAGAAGAAGTTGTAGCAAGCAACCACAGACGGGGAAAAAGAGCAAACCACATAAATATAAATCATTCCTTACGAAATAGATCCACACAACGTTCTTTATTATAAATCTATGTCGTGTACATAGACGTATAATATAAGACCCCTCTTAGATTAACGGTTATAGAACTAGGTTTCAATTCTAGGATTTTGATCCAAATGAAAGAAAAATACCCTATCATAAAATTCCATTTTTCACCCCTTTCGATAATTCCTCACACAAATACACACGGGATAAAAAAAATCCATAAATTCCATGACAAGAATTCTTCAGCCCATAAATTCGTCGCTTTCGATGATCACTAACGCGAATTTTAAATTATTAAGATTTTTAAATCTTAGTGAATTTAGTCTAATATTGAATTTAATTTAGCATTCAAATAATGTGACAGTAATAACTTGAGCAGTTTCATACTACAATCCGATAGAGAGGACGTTCCGTTGGCGTAGTTGAATAACTCATATATGCCGGTATTATGCCAGTTGACCGTTTGTTGCCTAAATCCATTATTATTGTATTTTTAACTTTTACTTATTGTTGAAAATATATTGTTTTCGTACTTAAGTAAGCTTAGTCTTAAAAATACATACATATGATTTATCGACGAGATTTCGTATTTTACCATGGTGTATATATATATATATATATATATATATATATATATATATATATATATATATATATATAGGTTTTGGTTCTATGGAAAACAAAAAACCCTAAAAATCATAAAAATGCATAAAAAAATACTTAGAGATCACAAAACTTTTTTTTGAATTTTTTTTAATAAAAAATCGCAGCTTTTTATTAAAATTTGCTGAAAAAAATAAAAAATCAATTTTTTTTTAATTTTTTTTTTCAAAATTTTTTTTCAGCGAATTTCTTTAAAAACCTGCGATTTTTTCATAAAAAAATGTCAAAAAAAAGTTTTGTGATCTCTAAGTATTTTTTTATGCATTTTTATGATTTTTAGGGTTTTTTTGTTTTCCAAATAACTCTTCCCTATGGGTTATTTTCATACTCTAGATAAGAGTTTATAATTCGTTTTTATATTTTTATTTTAACATTTCGTTTAACTCTTTCATATTAAGACTTTATGACAATTAAACTTATACCCTAATATTTACATGTGATTATAAATATCATATCAATAAAGTTGACAAGATATTGGTAATAAAATGTTCAACTATCAAAAATTACGACATATGTTCTTAACGACACTTTTATTCGTTCCTACAAGTATTATAACACTACTTTTATTAACTTATTATTTTCTATCATTTTTATTTCCGAAATTACTTATTTTATAAAAACTCTTTTGTTTATCAAATACTGATCACAATATTTTTAACAAACTTTATTGGTAAAAATAGTATTTGTAGCATATATAACTATTAAAAAGTTTTAGTATGTGACATCAACTTTGCATGCATGTGAAATGTAAATCTTTTAGTCATCAACTTATGTCAGAATACTTAAGTATGTATCTCCCCCAAAACAATTGAAAAAAAATGTAAAACAAGGCCATAAAGACTCACATTGAGTGTGTGATTCTTGAGTTTAGACAGAAGTTTCGGTGAGTGTAAGTCCCGAATTCTCCTACGAATCAATCGAATTCACTTTGATGGTGCGGAATCCCAATCAAAGTGTATAATGCAAGATAAAGATGAATAAGAACAAGATAATTAATCTCCAATGCACACTATTATTGAATAGTGTGCATTGAAGATTCTCGATTACAATTTGTTTTCTCTCCAGTTTTCTCCAAAACGTGTTCTCTACATGTGGTAGCCCCCAAGAACGTCCAACACACCTATCTAGGTTAAAATAACACTATTTATACCTAGACCTAATAACCAAGCCCAAGCCCAAGCCCAAAACCAATACAAAAAGAATATTAAGCCTAACCAAAATCACATGTGATTTTGGTCCAAACAACACCAAAACATGGTGTTTTCGGTTCTAGACCTAGAACTTTAATAGCTTATGAAAAGCAAAGTATAAACCACAATTTATGACCTAACAATATCCCCATTGGTTTAAAGCTTTCTTTTCACTTACAATAAACCATAATTTAGTCCCAACAATCTCCCCCTTGGTTTATTGCTTTCTTTTCAGTCGTCCTTGATTTCTAACCAAAATCACCTGTGATCTTCGGCTTTCAGCTCTAATCTTCGATTTCTTCACAACTTCAGGATGAATATTTGAATTTCTGCATGAATGACTTTATCTTAAACAATTGGACTTCCTTCAAAGATTTTAACTTGAACGCACATTGGGTGTAGAGGCTCCTTGTAAAGGTTCTTGAAAATCAGCACTTTCAGCTTTGAAATACTTCAGAGATAATAACAGAGAGACCGATTCTTCTGGATCACTTCAGCAAGTTCATTGATAACAACAAATTGATTGAGGAGGCTTTAATGCAATCTGTCACATAACTTCAAATACAGCTTCACCTTGCTTCTAGGGTTGAAAAATTAAATGTTGAAAACTAATCTTCACTTCTTGTTCCTTCGAATGAGTATTCTTTAATAATCACCTTTGCGCCTTGAAAAGTAATCATGACTAAAAATTCCTTGTAGATCACAGAATCATAAAGACCCTTCTCACCACAGTTGTTCAAGGACCCAGCCTTGGCTCAGAAGGAGACTACTCGCAATATCTGTGTGAACACCGAGGAACGCACTGCGATTTGTTGAGTATCGGAGAACTACTCATGGCTATTTTGATGTCAGCCCCTGTATATCCTAGATCAAAGATCTCAATGTAGCTTTTCAAGTTAAACAAGTTAACTTGGCCCTTGGCAAGACGTTCAATGATAGTTGTTTCCCTGTTGGGTGAATCGCCCTGGTGCCGTGACAGTTCTTAGGTAAAGAAAGCTGACAAGACCAATTTGATAATCTGTACCGTTCCAGAATTTCAATTCCTTAAATACGACAATTCTTATAAAGAAACTGCCTAACTGACATTTTGTACAGTGTCGCACCAGGTATGAACCATTATCCATCAACTTCATGGGTGAAAATATCTAGAACATTAAAATGTTCACCGTCAATTCAGAAATGAATGGATTTCGGATTTTGGGTTTCACTTAGAATCATGGTGACAATGACTTCTAAGATCATGAACACATAATTTTTGGTAACCGTCAGGCGAGTTGTCTTTATACTCGAACCTCAAGGGGTACCGGTACGTGGAAGTGATTTAAATGGAGAAAATTTAGATATGGGTGAAGAGTGGTTGGGTGTTTCACATTATTCATGGTGAAAATGACTTTTGATCACATTATTCATGGTGAAGACTCCTATGAAGAATGGTATATGTCTCAATATGAAAGAGTCTATCACTCGCATTTGAATCCTCCGTCAATTACTTTCCAAGTTTCTTCTCCTTGCTCAGAAAATTTTGATACAATCTCCTTGAGTCTCTTCTTCTTAAGAATTCACATTTCAAGACAAAAGAAATTTTGAGATAAAAAAAGTAAAAATAAACTTAGCACACAATAAAAATAACTAAGAAATAAAAATAAAATGAAAAATACACTCAAAATAAAAATAAAATATCTTTGGATTTTGATTTTTTCTGAAAAAGGAAATAAAATTGATATAAACATATTTTTGGATTTTTAAATTTTATGATTTCTTTATTTTTTATTTTCCCCTTAAATTTGTGCAAATAAGACAATATGAACAAATTTAAGAAAATCAGAAATAAAATGAAAAATATACAAAACAAGAACTTTTGGGATCAAAGTTGTCAGACAATTGAACTTGCCATTTACCACTAAATCTCATATCACTTCCCAAACACTTACAAAAAAAAACATTTTTTTTTATTTTTTGAATTTTTTTTTAATTTTTAAATTTTTTTGATTTCTCCCCCTAAGTTTGTGCACGGGGAAGAAATAGAATAAATGCAAAAATTTAAACAAACAAAAATAAAAATTTGTCCTTGAAATGAATCATTTGAGTAAAACTCAGGAGTATCAAAATAATTCAAACCGTAATTCAGCAATTGAAGACGTATCCAGATGATCTGAGAACAACAAGCAGATGCAGTAACATGTTCAGCCTCAGTTGTGTTTCAATTCCAGAACAAATTCAAAAATTCTTCACATCGTTAAGTACAATCCCCATTTGTGATCATTTCCTTCTTCCTTCCCGCAAAAAAAAACATGCTCTCAATTTAAGTTTTGAATGTTGTACAGTTGAGAGATGTCTCCTATCATGTGCCTGGAACAGCCACTATCAACAAACCGAAGTCTGATGATATTCCTCCATAGCTGCTCCAGCACAAAGTGCAGTATTAAATGGTCTTTGGAGCCCAGTTCATTTTGAAGCTGGGTTGACCATTATCATTTACACAAGGTACTCTCTCCCATGACATATATTGTTTATCACACACAGAAGATGAAAAATGTTAGAATCATTAGATGATTTAGGAGTATGAACCTTTGGTACCCATCTGTAGTCGGGTTTAACCCATTTCTTGTTTGATCAGATGGATGCCTTATCACTTGCTTTAGAACCTAAAATAGATTGTTGAGATGACTTCGACCTAACTGATCTGATCTAACATAACCATTTCTTGAACTTGGCATCTTGTCAAATATTCCCTTCTTGTCCTTAGGAGCTTGATTCTTGGACTTTTTCGTATTCCAGTCACCATTGTTCGATTGTGACTTCGAAGGGTTTCTTTTGGAGGGTCTCCCTCTTGGCGCGTTCTGCCAACCTTGTGCATAGTAGGGAACATATGCACAATTTGGACAATTTCTGGCAATGTGTCCAGGTGTTCCATAGTGAAAACATATCTGTTTCTTCACGTACAAGTTGGACCAAATTGTATCAGGTTGCCTTGGGAAGGCTGTATTTATTCCAGATTGTGGAGGTATGGACCAGATTGTTTGATGTGCTGGGAAGGTAAGGACGGATTTCGACGAAATCTAATTCAAGTGGGGGAGAGTTGTAACATCCTGTTCTGAATCGATTCCTAGTCTGAGGCTGTGGCCCAAAGATCGGTCATCATAAGGATTAGGGCTTTTGAAAAGGTAATATCTAGGCCCTTTGGGTGCGGGTGATGCATTAGAAGTGATCCAAGTGTTCGGTTCGTATTTTGGAGCGTAGGGGTATTTCGGTGAAGTGTCAATTCGGGCTTTTGTGGAAAATGGATTTTTTTTCGGAAGGTCTTAAGAAAGGTTTGAGTTGTTAGAAGTGTAGGGCTTCTCGTTACCTTTCCGTGGATATAAGGATCGTCGGAATCGGGCTTATAACGAAGAAGTTATGGCCTTTGAAAGTTTCGTGGTTTTCAGGCTTAGCCGAGTACATGGGGCATACACAAAGAGTACGCGGGGCGTACTAGTGAAAAAGGCAGTACACGGGGCGTACCTTGGAGTACGTTGGGCGTACTAACCAGGATAGTCGCTAATGTTCTACGGAGTACGTTGGGCGTACCATATTTACGTTGGGCGTACGCTAGTCAGATCAAAACCCTATTTTAGGGTCTTGGACCCTATTTAAGCTCCTTATCTCATAACCTAACCCTAATATCTTCATCCTCCGCCCTCTAAAACCCTAGAAATCGTCCTTAACCATTCATTGTGGCATTTTGAGCTTATGAAGTCCATTTTTGGAGTGTTTAGCCCATTTTCAAGAAGGTGGAGTTTGATGCAAAGATGGGGATCAAGAAGAAGCTTATGGATCTGGCTTTTGTGACTCATTGTCAGCTTGATGAAGGTATAAAGCTCTGAACTTGACCATTGATATCTTAGATCTCTCGTTTGTGGGTTTTAGGTTAAAATCCGATTCTTAGGCTTAGGGTTGCCACCCTTGGTGCTCATTGAGTCCCTAAGACCGAAAGTTGCCATCTTGAAGGTCTTAATGGGTTCATGCAAGAGTTAAGACCATTCTTATGGTAGTAGAATGCTATTTAGTCTTTTTGGAGCGTGCAAAGGCATAAAGTTGCCAACTTTATATGCCTTAGGGATCATCAAATGACCTAGATCTGAGTTTGGGACGTAAATTCTTCAAGTATTAAGCACTTAATGGATTTTGTGCATAAGCTGGTTGTACGTTGGGCATACTATGTAATACGCTACACGTACAGCCTTTCATCCAGTATGCTAAGCGTACAGAAGAGGTACGCTGGGCGTACGCTCTCAGGATAACTTGGGCTTTAGTGGACTTCGGACCTTTGGGCCCTAATGGTTTTGGTCCTGGATTTGCTGATAGATGGGCCTGAATGCATCTTTGGGCCAATATTGGAATAGTTAGGCCTATTGGTCCTTGTAGCCCAATATAGAAATGGACTTCACATTTATGGGCCTCAGGTTGGGCCAATTTTTGGACTAGGTTGTTGTGGGCCTTCGTGGGCCTATTGAAAACAGGATTATGGACTAGAGAAGCATTATTGGGCCTTAGATTGAGGCCCATGTGAAGGTATTGGGCCCAATTGGAAATTACGCCATATATTAGGCCTTGTAGGAGTGTTTATCTTTAGTGGGCCCAATGGGACTGGTCCTTGGGCCATCGAAGAATTATTATTAGACCATTAGAATGCTAAGTGTGTTGGACTGAAAAGAATGATTGGGCCTCATGGCAATACCTATGTAGAGATTGGGCCCAATTTGGAAAACTGGGCCATTGATGGATTTATGGACATTATAGTGTTGGGCTTTTGTTTGGGTTTGGGCCTTAGTTTTGGATCGTATAGGGCCAAGGGTAGAATGGTTTTTTTACCCAATGCATGGATTAAGGATTATGGTATGGGACCCAATTTCTAATTGGGTATATTGATCAATATTGATAGCTCATTAAGTGGACAGGGCAAAAGTTAATGATTTCTTTCAGGAAGCTTCTGCATTCGAGGTGAGTCTCATCACCATACCAATGGGTCTAAGGCACCAAGGCCGACCCATTTTATGATATGTGATACACTAGCTGAAGTTGTATTATGTGACATGTTAGCTGGTTATGTGCTAGGAAGTATGCTAGTGGTATATGTAGTGTGCTTGTATGAAAGACCATGGGAGAGCCCATGACACCTGGATGTAAGACCATGTGGAGAGCCCATGGCTTTCCTATTGTGTTGTAGTGTTTATTATAGATTCGCTACTGATATGTCTGGTATGCATGTATAGGTTGTATGCTAGTGATTATGTGGTATGCTAGTTGTCTTTGTGATACTTGCATGGAAGACCATGGGGGAGCCCATGGCATCTGGATGTAAGACCATGTGGAGAGCTCATGGCACCCGGATGTAAGACCATGTGGAGAGCCCATGGCTTTCCTATTAAAGACCATGGGAGAGCCCATGACGCTTAGGTGTAAGACCATGTGGTGAGCCCATGACATCCTGGAGTAAGACTCTGGTATGCTCTGGGGAACTCACTAAGCTTCGTGCTTATAATTTTGTTTATTGTTTCAGGTATCATCAGTTCGGAAAGAAAGGGCCCGACACTATCACAGTGCACACACCCATGTTTTTCGCAATGAATGATTTTGGGATGAACTCTGATAAATGTTTTAACTAACGATGTTTTGGAATGTTTGCAATAAATGATATCTATGTTTTGGCTATATTAAAAATGAAATTTTTACCCTTGATTTTTGGGTCGTTACAAATGGTGAGGAAGGCCACAATGAAACATTAAGGCCTTTAAATAGGGTACAAAACCTTGAAAATTAGGGTTTCATTTTTGCCAGCCTACTTGTCGAGTTGAGGCCTCCCAACTCGTCGAGTAGGTTTCTTAACCCGCGTCCCAAATCATCTCTACTCGACAAGTCTGGGGCTCCCAACTCATCCAGTTCCTCTGCAAAAGTGAATAATTTATGATTTTAAATACATACCAGGAACCAGACGTTACAATTGGACCCATTGCAGATTGGCAATCCAGTCCGATGATTTATTCCTTAAAGACCTCTCGTCCAAACCCAGATCTATACCCATAACATCATTCTCAGTAATAAAGTTTCTACCTTTGTGACTTTCTATGGCTACCCAAAATCTAAAACCCTAATGTAACGCCTGGTTCCTGACACGTATTTAATTTAGTAATTATTCAATTTATAAGAGCAACTCGACGATTTGGAAGCCCCAAACTTGTCGATTAGAGATCATATGGGCTGCGTGATTTAAGTAACCTACTCGACGACTTGAGAGGCCTCAACTCGATGAGTAGGCTGGCAGAGGAGAAACCTTAATTTCCGGGGTTTGCACCTTATTTAAGCATCTTAAACCTTCCATGTTGGCCTCATTTCCAGCCTCCAAGTCCCAAATCCTAGATCTCGAAACCCTAATGCTACTGTGAGTGTTTGTGAGCTATTTCAAGTGTTTTAGTGTGTGTTTTGAACCCATTGGAAGAATTAGAAGATTGAGGACACAAGAAGGAGTTTGTAGATCCAGAAACCTTGCTTCATCCATGACATTTTGCTGGTATAAAGCTTGAACCTTGCCTTGTAGTTTATTATATCTCTTTGTTGGGGTTATTTTGCTTGTTTTGATTCAAATGCTATGATTCTTAGGACTTGAACGTCCCAAATGGATTACACTTCATATCCAAGGTTTTGAGGGGTTTTCATGGCATAAAGGTGCCAACTTTATGGCCATGGAAGTCCCATGCAACCTATAAGCTTCTATTTTGGCCTTTCTAGCTCCAAATGGCTATGCATGTGGATAAATCTTGAAGCTTTATATGATCTTCTTATCCATAGAGTCCAGCATTTTCAGTCTAGATTTGGAGTATAGAGTGTAAATCTAAAGAATAAGGGCTTAATGCATTAAGAAAGGCTAACAGACCGAAGAACTCGACAAGTTTATGGAGGAACTCGACGAGTTGGGTTGAAGAATCTCGATTCTGTTAAAGGGAAGAACTCGGCGAGTTGAAGGAAAACTTGATGAGTTGGATCGCGATTTCACAGTTTTGTGATTTTAGGAACTCAGCGAGTTTAAGGGTAAACTCGACGAGTTGAGTCAACTCGGAGTGTTGACTTTGACTTAGACTTGACCTTGACCATGGTTGACCCTAAGAGTTATGAGTATGAAATGGCAGCTAAGTGATTGTTTTGATTCAGGGAGTGAGTAGAGTTGATTCCGTGACAGAGACGTTTCAGCTATCATTCGACATTTGAGGTGAGTTTTCCTCCTATAGGAACGGGTCGAAGGCATCAATGTTGGCCCTTATATGTATGTTAGTATGTTCCAGAATAAGGTCCGATGTCGGGTGGTGCCCGATGAATGTTTATATGTTTTTCTAACTACGGTTCGACGTCGAGCAATGTCTGAGGAATGTTTGTATGCTAGATGTCTTCGTGATTTTTGCTTGTGTCTGTATTTGTATGTTTCCGGAATACGGTCTAATGTCGGGCAATGCCCGAGGAATGTTAGTATGTTCTGGATTATGTTTATGTTATGTGAATGTTTTATGTGTATTTGTTGATATGTTATTATGTATACCGAGCTTTGCTCGATGCCGGCCGGGCCCCGATGAAGGGGCAAGGCCCACATTATGTTTATATGTGATTATGTGGGAACCCGAAACTTTCATCCTATGTAATTGGTCCGCGTATTGTCTTTAAATCTTGAATTCATCATCCTTTGTAAATCTTGTGATTCCAAATGCGTGTTTTGGACATAATATAGTCTAGTTATGGGTCTTAGGAGGTGTTGGAAAGTGTTTTGCATCATGAAATTGGATCAAACACACCAAAAGAGGTGTGTGCGGCCACACTTTTGTGTGTACGGCCGCACACCCAACCGCACACCCTCCAGCCTCACACCCAAACATATATATATATATATATATATATATATATATATATATATATATATATATATATATATATATATGGATACCCACTTCATTCATTCATTTGAATGCTCCTTACTCTCTCTACTTTCTCTCTCTAAAATCTTTAACCAAGAACACCTTAAAGGCCTCATATTTGTGATATAGTTCATCTTCAAGCTTATTAGTGGTAAACACTTGAATCCTAAGCTTTAAAACTCATCATGTTCATCATATTCATGGTCCCTTGAAGGTGTACGGCCGCACACCTTCATGAGGGGGCAGCACACATTCAAATCTCATTAGTGTGAAGAGAAAACACTTCATTTGGACTCACAAGAGGAGTGTACGGCCGCACACTCCTGTGTACGGCCGCACACACACTCTGAACGGCCGCACACACTTGTGTGCAGCCTCACACACCCTTCTGGCCGCACACCTCAGCCGCACACTCAATTTCAAGGCCATGCACTCACTCAAATGACCACTTTTGGGCCTAAACTTGCATGAATCATTAAGTATGGATCACGAGACACTTGTACTCAGTAATGCTGAGCCCTAAGGATGTTTTTCCATCATGTTTAAGCATGAAACACCCTAATTCTAACCCAATTATGTGTCATCACATGATTTATAGGGACCATTGGCATTCAGGGCATCCGTTGACACTCAAACCCTACGATAAACTGTGAGTTCATACCCCTTAAATGAACCTTTCAAATGTTTTTATATGTTTTAGGGGGGGATACAAGTCAAATATACATGTTTATGAATATTAATCACATGCGATTCACTACCCGTAGATCAAATCACATGTGATTTACCACCATGTCTTATAAAAGAACTTTGCGTTTTCGAAACTACTTTGGACAAATGAACTATTTTCTAAATGTTTTCTTTTCACATGTGATTTACCCATCATTGTGGACTTAGGGTAGTTGTTATCCGTCCGACTGTCGTTGATTTCTTAGTTATATATCATGTACATTAGTGTTGGATACGAGACTTTTCATTTCATTCGATGCCTACACTACTTAATTGCCAAGAATTACACACACTAAGTTAACTATGATGGGTATAGTTAAGGCCACTACTACTCGTTACTGCCACTACTCTACATACTATAATACACATTATTACGAGACGACACACTAGTAAGAGAACTCACTACGAGCTATACAAAAGACTACTACACTACGACATACTAGTAAGAGAACTCACTACGAGCTATACAAAAGACTACTACACTATAATACAAGAGAAAGCACTAATCAGGGGATAACACACTAACTCACTACGAGATACGCTATTCGCTACATACTATGCCCAGAGTTTTCCAACAGGAAGATGACGCTACATGTATAGATCTATACGGGGCAGACACTATTACATCCCGACTGTTAACCTCAGTCCGAGCCGTGCAGGCCCAGGGATGCCGCTACTTCTCTACACTATGCATGACCGGGAAGGTCATGGGGTACTCTATTACTCACACTATCAGTAGCATACAAGGAATACACTACATTCACACTAAAATACTAACACTAAAGAATACGTTAAAATCCCGAAGTAAATAAGTATCTATTTCTTATGGGAGTTTGCCCCACTATTACCGATATCAGGCATAACTTTTCTTATTACACTACCTATTGGAGACTCACTAATATACCTTTACAACAAATGGTTTTAAATGAAGATAAGTACATGCAACTTAAAGGCTTTCACTTACAAGGTATTTTCTGGAAAATATAGGATTTTCTAGAGTTTTCTAGTACTTACAAATGGATACTGCAACTTTTCACACTATCTGTACTAATGCAATTTATACTAAAACTCACACTAAACTCTTATGAACTCACCAGCTTTATGATGATACTCGTTTTCAAAATAACTTGTATCCTCAGGTCAAAGATAGATAGGTACAGGTGCAGCATTTTGGAGAAGGTGGAGCTTACAAAAATCCATCTCTTATTTTTGTATTACTTTGGTGTTTGTTGAACATTACATAACATACTTGTAATTAAACTTACTATGAAATGAAATGGTTGTATGTTTCTTGTTTTTACTATTATACAATTGTGATGATACTGTACATGACGTCCTCCACCCCGAAACGTATTCCGCCGTTACCGGTTTTGGGGTGTGACAGATTGGTATCAGAGATTTGTTTATAATGAATCAAGTATATCAACCTATAAAAGATATACGAACTATAAACACTTCGGGACTAAAACACTCTGACCAAGAATATATACTGTTAAGCCTCTAAAAGATTTAACTAAGTATATATATGCACACATCTCTATAAAACGTAGAAGTCAGTATCACACTAGAACAGAACAAAAGTATTAAGATTGTTGGACAACACAATTGGTCTTAGAGACATATAGTCACAGTTAGGGGGATGTAGCCTGATCAACTACTTTTTTCTAGGAGTGAATAGCATGTGCCTAAGCTTGGTTGTGGTGTTGCAACAAGTCTAAAACTACCAACACTACCACAATAACGTTAGTATAAGAATACTATAGGAGTATTCTGTATCTCTAAAACATACATATGTGAGAACTAAAAAGGGTCGTTACTAGTGGAGCAATGGTTGCTAAATGGATACTTTCCGGTTACCTGTGATTAGGGCGTTATAGGCTTAGAATCTGTGATCTTTGCTTTACTTCCTGTTCCTTGTTTGGCTGTGGATTTAGAGTTAGGGTCATTTATTTGACGGACTATCCTGCCCTAGTCACATGTAATTAGTATGCATCATGCAAGTATTGGTCTAACTTGTGACGATCACATTATAAGTATTTTAGGTTAGTACGTCTATTAATCTTCTTTTCCCCTTTCTCGCATAGATAGCATGGCTGGCTTCCACCATCCGGGTGATCCGTACTATCCAAACCAGGGCAATGGAGGATGGCTCGATGAGGAGTCAGATGATGATCACCCGATCCCTTTGGATGATCATCATGCTGAAGGCTTCTCGGATAGCTCCAACTCCGAACCAGAAGTTAACAACCTACCTCCTGAAGCTCTGAAACCCAACCCTCGTCCGACATTTTAGGGACCCACTCCTATGTGGGCCATATCCTTGCACCGAAGGAGCGAGGAGCAGGGCCAGCCTTTACCTTACAATGGAGACCGAAGCTACTACAACATAAGCGAAAGAGGATCAGCGGACCGAGTTCTGCCCACCATGGTCGGAAGGATTGCCAGGAATGTCGAGCAGGGTCAAGCAACTATTGGTCGAGTTGTAGAAGTGGATGCCAACTCAAATCTCAATACTGTTCGCATCCACCAACTCGAAGAAGCCATGGACAGGACAAGGAGGACCAACGAGGCTCTGCAGCAACAGCTAGCTGCATCCCGAGCCGAAGTTAGGGAACTCCGAGCACGTCAAAGGATTCATGATCGACACCTTCAGGAAGTTATGCGTCAGATAGCGGATCTGAGGGTTCGCCCAACAAGTAACCGTCGCCAGTAGAAGACGTCTAGTACCTCACTCTTTTGTCTAAAGGACTAGCCTTTCCTCTCAATGTTCCGTAGATCTCTTGTTTGTAAACATTCCTAGCTGTAAAAAGTACCCTAACTAGACCTCTAAACTGCCAACATTTTTCCCTATGGTTTGATGTAAAACCTTCTATTAGGTCAATTTTTCCTGAACTTGTATTACATCATCAATACCAGTATATTGGCAGCTAACTATTCTATTGCTATGACTCTCATTCTGATTTTTGGATTATGTTGAATTAATCCATGAAACACTCTATTCCTATTTCGCAATAGACTCTTACTATTGCTATCATTCCTATGATCTTCCAGTAAAAGATGCCTCCACGAAAGCGTCCAAGTAGAGGAAGACCAACAACTCAAACCCCTCCTCCACCACCTCCTCCTCCGCAGTTCGATCCAGTGTTGTTCCAAACGGCTGTGATTGCGGCTGTAACAGCAGCCATGGCTCAAATGAACTCCGGTGATGCGAGCGGTGGTAACTCTAGATTTGGTGAAGTCCACCAAAGAGTGCAGGGATGCACTTATAAGGACTTCATGACCTGTAAACCTGCCTTCTTCAATGGTACCGGAGGAATCCTGGCATTGTCCCAATGGTTCGAAAGAACCGAAGCTGTATTTGAAATGTGCTCTTGCCCCGAAGAGAGCAAAATCAAGTTCGCTACTGCCACTCTCACTAATAGGGCCCTGACATGGTGGAACGGCCATGTCAGTGCACTCTCCTTGGTAACAGCCAATGCCATGGGTTGGGACACTCTAAAGGATCTCATGAGAAAGGAGTACTGCCCGAGGGGCGAAATTCAGAAACTTGAGGAGGAATCTGGAACCTCAAGATGGTAGGGACTAACATAACAGCTTACACGGCCAGGTTCTGGGACTTGGCGGCTATGTGTCCCAACATGATCCCATCCGAAAGCAAGAAGATTGAACGATACATCTGGGGTCTAGTGCCCCCATATCGAGGAAATGTTCTAGCCTCACGCCCTACCACCTTCGACAGTGCCAAGGAATTGGCCCAGAGTCTGATCAACCATGAAGTCTCTTCCACTCCAGCAACAGCAACCACAACTACCATTGCACCACCTGATTCATCTGACAGGAAGAGGAAGCGATGGGATAAGAAGAAAGGCAAGAAAACTTAAACCTCCTCCAAGGACCAACAAATTGTGGCGGTCCATGCTGCCACTACTCCAGCCACTCCTGCACCACCAAAGGCTTATAGTGGGAATCTGCCCAAGTGTCCCAAGTGCCCTTTCCACCACAACGGCCCCTGCCGTGAATTGCAGTGTTCCAACTGCGGTCGGAAGGGCCATACTGTGCGATTCTGCAAGGCCCCTCCCAAACCTATCTCACAAGTTTCCGGTTCGGGAGTGACCCCGACGTGTTATGGCTGCGGTGAAGCTGGTCATTTCAAGAAGAACTGTCCGAAGACTACAAATGCTGGGGGAACTGGTAGGCTACTCACTATTGGTCACAACGAGGCGGTAGCGGATCCCACGGTAGTCATGGGTACGTTTCTTCTCAACAACTCTTATGCCTGTGTCTTATTTGATAGTGGTGCAGAAAGAAGCTTCATAGATCAAAGCTTTAAACACTTACTCAAATAATCCCCTCAACCACTAAAAGAAACATTCGTCGTAGAAATGGCTAACGGGAAAACTGAAAGCTCTAACGAAATCTACATAGGTTGTACCCTCACGTTAGACGATCACTCATTTCCAATCGATCTCATACCAGTCTCTATCAAAAGTTTCGATGTCATTGTCGGTATGGACTGGTTGAGTCTCCACCGTGCTGATATCCTATGCTTCGACAAAGCCATTCGCCTGAATCTTCCGAACCACGAAACTCTATTGATCTATGGAGATAAACCCGGTACGAGCCTTCGTATCATCTCCAGTATTCAGGCTCAGAAATACTTGCGTAAAGAATATCGTGCCTTTCTTGCTCACGTTGTCGACACTAGCCAGAAAGCGAAAGATCCGAAGGACATCCCCGTTGTATGCGATTTCCCCGATGTCTTTCCGGAGGACTTTCCGGGTCTACCTCCCAAACGTCAGGTTGAGTTCAGAATCGACCTAGTCCCAGGAGCTACTCCCGTAGCTAAGTCGCCTTATCGTTTAGCGCCTGCAGAGATGCAAGAACTATCCGGTCAATTTAACGAACTGCTCAGCAAGGGCTTTATAAGACCAAGCTTCTCACCCTAGGGAGCTCCGGTCTTGTTCGTAAAGAAGAAAGACAGATCGTTCCGTATGTGCATCGATTATAGGGAACTCAATAAACTCACGGTCAAAAATCGCTACCCTCTCCCTCGTATCGACGACCTATTCGACCAACTACAAGGAGCGAGTTACTTCTCCAAGATTGATCTTCGGTCCGGGTACCACCAATTACGGGTACTAGAGGAAGATATTCCGAAGACAGCTTTCCGAACCCGTTACGGACACTTCGAGTTTGTGGTGATGCCCTTTGGACTGACTAACGCCCCCGCAGTATTCATGGACTTGATGAATAGGGTGTGTTGTCCCTATCTAGATCAGTTCGTCATCATCTTTATTGACGATATACTCGTCTACTCACGAAGCGAGGAAGAACACAGGGATCATTTACGACGACTTCTGGAAACCCTACGGTCAGAGAAGTTATATGCGAAGTTCTCCAAGTGCGAGTTTTGGATCCGAAGAGTTGAATTCTTAGGACACGTGGTTAGTGAAGAAGGAATCCACGTGGATCCCTCCAAAATTAAAGCTATTGAGAAATGGTCAGCACCAAAGACGCCTACAGAAATTCATCAATTTCTAGGCCTCGCTGGCTACTACCGCAGATTCATTCAAAACTTCTCTAGGATTGCAAAGCCTCTCACCATGTTGACCCAGAAGGGTGTATCATTCGACTGGGAAGAGAAACAGGAGAAGGCATTCCAGACCCTGAAGCGAGCCTTATGCACCGCACCAGTATTATCCATTCCCGAAGGAATAGAAGACTTCGTGGTATACTGCGATGCATCGAATCAGGGACTCGGTTGTGTCTTGATGCAACGAGGTAAAGTCATCGCTTATGCCTCAAGATAGCTAAAGACGCATGAGGTGAACTACACTACTCACGACCTTGAGCTAGGAGCGGTCGTCTTCGCACTAAAAATTTGGAGACACTACTTGTATGGAACGAAGAGCGTAGTGTACACTGATCATAAAAGCCTCCAATACTTACTGAACCAGAAAGAGCTCAACATGAGACAACGCCGATGGGTCGAACTACTCAACGATTACAACTGCGAAATTCGATATCACCCAGGGAAAGCCAACGTGGTAGCCGACGCCCTAAGTAGGAAAGAGTATTATGGCCGAAGAACCAAGTCATTAACAATGACTATCCATTCGCATCTATCCGCACAGATCAAGGAGGCTCAGCTGGAAGCCTTAAAGCCTGAGAATGTGGCGGGAGAATCCCTGCGTGGAATGGATAAAAGTTTGGAAGTCAAGGGTGATGGAGCCTACTACCTCATGGACCGAATCTGGACTCCGCGCCACGGAGGTTTCAGAGACTTGGTCATGAAGGAAGCACACAACACTCGATACTCCGTCCACCCAGCTTCGGATAAGATGTATCTGGATCTCAAAAAGCTATACTGGTGGCCTAACATGAAAGCTGAGATAGCTACCTTCGTGAGTAAGTGCCTTACTTGCGCGAAGGTCAAGGTCGAATACCAGAAGCCATCAGGTCTCCTCCAACAACCGGAGATACCGAAATAGAAGTGGGAGCGGATCACGATGGACTTTATAACCAAGCTACCCAAGACAGCAGGTGGGTTGGATACCATTTGGGTCATCGTCGACAGATTGACCAAGTCTGCACACTTCCTACCCATCAAGGAAACGGACAAGATGGAGAAGCTCACGAGAACATACCTTAAGGAAGTAGTACGGCTGCATGGCGTCCCTATATCTATTATCTCAGACAGAAATAGTAGGTTTACCTCTAGATTTTGGCAATCACTACAAAAGGCATTAGGGACGAGGCTGGACATGAGTACAGCCTACCATCCGCAGACTGACGGACAAAGTGAGAGGACGATCTAAACTCTAGAAGATATGATGCGAGCTTGTGTGATCGACTTCGGTAAATCGTGGGATACACACTTACCTCTTGTGGAGTTTTCCTACAACAATATTTATCATACGAGCATCAAGGCAGCTCCATTCGAAGCCCTCTACGGCCGGAAGTGCAGATCCCCTCTGTGCTGGGCTGAGGTGGGTGACACTCAGTTAGCTAAAGGACGAGTTCCTGACAGCGCCCTCACTGGTCCGGAGATCATTCGAGAAATGACCGAGAAGATAGTACAGATTCGTGAACGATTAAAGGCAGCTAGGGATCTACAGAAAAGCTACGCCGACAAACGAAGAAAACCCTGGGAATTTCAGGTGGGAGACCGAGTCCTTTTGAAGGTCTCGCCCTGGAAAGGCACGATACGCTTCGGAAAGCGTCGACAGCTGAACCCAAGGTACATAGGGCCTTTCGAGATTCTTGGTAGAATCGGCCCTGTAGCTTACAAACTCAACTTACCCCACGAGCTAAGTAACATACATCCTACCTTCCACGTCTCAAACTTGAAAAAATGCCCTTCCGACGAGACTCTAGTGATTCCGCTTGACGAGATCGAGGTCAATGAGAGCCTCAACTTCGTGGAAGATCCTGTGGAGATTATGGACCGAGAAGTGAAACGAACGAAACAAAGCCGCATCCCAATTGTGAAGGTTCGGTGGAACGCCAAGCGGGGACCGGAATTCACTTGCGAGTGCGAGGATCAAATGAAACTCAAATATCCCCATCTTTTTGCATAGTAGTTCTGTAATTACCCTCTGTAGGAATTCTAAATTACAGGACGAAATTCCCTCTAATGGGGGGATAATGTGGCAACCCAAAACTTTCATCCTATGTAACTGGTCCGCGTATAGTCTTTAAATCATGAATTCATCATCCTTTGTAAATCTTGTGATTCCAAATGCGTGTTTTGGACATAATATAGTCTAGTTATGGGTCTTAGGAGGTGTTGGAAAGTGTTTTGCATCATGAAATTGGATCAAACACACCAAAAGAGGTGTGTGCGGCCACACTTGTGTGTGTACGGCCGCACACCCAACCTCACACCCTCCAGCCTCACACCCAAACATATATATAGATGGATACCCACTTCATTCATTCATTTGAATGCTCTTTACTCTCTCTCTACTTTCTCTCTCTAAAATCTTCAACCAAGAACACCTTGAAGGCCTCATATTTGTGATCTAGTTCATCTTCAAGCTTATTAGTGGTAAACACTTAAATCCTAAGCTTTAAAACTCATCATGTTCATCATATTCATGGTCCCTTGAAGGTGTACGGCCGCACACCTTCATGAGGGGGCAACACACATTCAAATCTCCTTAGTGTGAAGAGCAAACACTTCATTTGGACTCACAAGAGGAGTGTATGGCCGCACACTCCTATGTACGGCCGCACACACTTGTGTGCAGCCTCACACACCCTTCTGGTCGCACACCTCAGCCGCACACTCAATTTCAAGGCCATGCACTCACTCAAATGCCCACTTTTGGGCCTAAACTTGCATGAATCATTAAGTATGGATCATGAGACACTTGTACTCAGTAATGTTGAGCCCTAAGGATGTTTTTCCATCATGTTTAAGCATGAAACACCCTAATTCTAACCCAATTATGTGTCATCACATGATTTATAGGGACCATTGGCATTCAGGGTATCCGTTGACACTCAAACCCTACGATAAACTGTGAGTTCATACCCCTTAAATGAACCTTTCAAATGTTTTTATATGTTTTAGGGGGGGATACAAGTCAAATATACATGTTTATGAATATTAATCACATGTGATTCACTACCCGTAGATCAAATCACATGTGATTTACCACTATGTCTTATAAAAGAACTTTGCGTTTTCGAAACTACTTTGGACAAATGAACTATTTTCTAAATGTTTTCTTTGGACAAGATTCTTATTAAATAAATTTTTTTATAAAATGTAACCACACTAATATATTTATATAAGTAAGACTTGAAGGACTTAGGACCGATAGCTTGCCCTATTTCCTATTCTTGTTTGATTGTGGACTTAGGGTAGTTGTTATCTGTCCGACTGTCGTTGATTTCTTAGTTATATATCATGTACATTAGTGTTGGATACGAGACTTTTCATTTCATTCGATGCCTACACTACTTAATTGCCAAGAATTACACACACTAAGTTAACTATGATGGGTATAGTTAAGGCCACTACTACTTGTTACTGCCACTACTCTACATACTATAATACACATTATTACGAGACGACACACTAGTAAGAGAACTCACTACGAGCTATACAAAAGACTACTACACTACGACATACTAGTAAGAGAACTCACTACGAGCTATACAAAAGACTACTACACTATAATACAAGAGAAAGCACTAATCAGGGGATAACACACTAACTCACTACGAGATACGCTATTCGCTACATACTATGCCCAGAGTTTTCCAACAGGAAGACGACGCTACATGTATAGATCTATACGGGGCAGACACTATTACATCCCGACTGTTAACCTCAGTCCGAGCCGTGCAGGCCCAGGGATGCCGCTACTTCTCTACACTATGCATGACCGGGAAGGTCATGGGGTACTCTATTACTCACACTATCAGTAGCATACAAGGAATACACTACATTCACACTAAAATACTAACACTAAAGAATAAGTTAAAATCCCGAAGTAAATAAGTATCTATTTCTTATGGGAGTTTGCCCCACTATTACCGATATCAGGCATAACTTTTCTTATTACACTACCTATTGGAGACTCACTAATATACCTTTACAACAAATGGTTTTAAATGAAGATAAGTACATGCAACTTAAAGGCTTTCACTTACAAGGTATTTCTGGAAAGTATAGGATTTTCTAGAGTTTTCTACTACTTACAAATGGATACTGCAACTTTTCACACTATCTGTACTAATGCAATTTATACTAAAACTCACACTAAACTCTTATGAACTCACCAGCTTTATGCTGATACTCGTTTTCAAAATAACTTGTATCCTCAGGTCAAAGATAGATAGGTACAGGTGCAGCATTTTGGAGAAGGTGGAGCTTACAAAAATCCATCTCTTATTTTTGTATTACTTTTGGTGTTTTTTGAACATTACATAACACACTTGTAATTAAACTTACTATGAAATGAAATGGTTGTATGTTTCTTGTTTTTACTATTATACAATTGTGATGATACTGTACATGACGTCCTCCACCCCGAAACGTATTCCACCGTTACCGGTTTTGGAGTGTGACAGATTATGTGTATGGTATGAGGTAGTTTGGGGGAGACTCACTAAGATTCGTGCTTACAGTTTTCAGTTTTGGTTTCAAGTACTTCCGGTAGCAAGGGGAAGAGCTCGGGATGACTGCATTGCACACACAATGACATTTCAGCCTAGGATGATACTCTGATATTTTTTTTATATGTGTTTTGATATGATACACTGATTGTGATGTTTTTGGATACTTGACATGTTTTGATGAGATGATTTTGATAACTATGGTTTATTTAATGATTTAAAACGAAAATTTTGGACCGTATTTTAGGGATGTTACACTAATTTAATAATCCGTTAAGACATCATGACTCTTGTATGTAAGAGATATAAGAACCAAGATTACATTTTTATGGTTCCTAGTAACTCCATAACGGATAAAGTTTCTAACTTTATCCATTAGAATGGTCCAACCAACCAAGATTTAGTCTTTAAGTCTCAAAGGGACCAAAAGTGCATCTTTACCAACTTAATCCATTAAGTCCAAGTCTCAAGCATGTAGATCTAAATCAATATGATGTTTAGATGGTTAAAGTTTTCAACTTTATCCATAACAAGGTCATAAACTTTCAAGATCTAAACTTTATGCGCTAAATTGACCAAAAGTTCATAACACCCAAGACTAGATAGATCTATCAAATGCATCATCAAGATTCAAACTTTATACCTCTAGAAGAAAGATCAAGGTGAACAAAGTTTGGATCTACAAGCTCCAATGCAACCAACACTTCTCCAAAGAGATCCTTCTTCTCCAAGATGCACCAAGAACACTCCAAAGCACTCAAGTACACCTTCTTTTACTCAAAAAGCTCAAACTAGGGTTAGGGTTTCCAAGGGAGGGTGTTGGAGAGGTGGAGGCTGAGAATGGATTGGGTTTAGGGAAGTTAAGGAACTTAAATAGGGCTTAAACCACGAAAAATAGGGTTTGGGCATTGATCGTGTACGCCCAACGTACTCCTGATTCGCCCAACGTACTCAGGGATGCCCTAGTACGCCCAACGTACGCGACTTAACCCAAAATCGTCCTAACTTCAAACAGTCATAACTTCTTCGTTTCAACTCCGATTTCTATGATCTTTATATCCACAGAAACGTGTTGAGGAGCCCCACAATATTATCTAAATATCTTGGACTAGAAACTTCTCGACCAAAAATACATATTTCATGCAAGAAGTCTGAAACATCACTTTTCCCATTTTCCCTTTGACTCCAACATAAACCAAGGACTTGGATTGCATAACCAATATTATCAACATCCAATAGGGTCTAAACCCTATTCCCTTGAAGCCTAGTGCCTTTACTTGACCCATTTATTGTCCACAATCCCGAAATAAGAAACTTCTCAAAACAAGATGTTATATTTTCCCCCCTTTTATCCGCACTATAAGTAGCTGTAACTTAGCAATTCTATTCTACTTAGATTAAACATGGCAAGTCAATATGCTACATTTTCTAGGCCTTATTTTCTCAACTATGCATTTTACTTTGAAAAACTTCCACTTAAAGCATTATACTTGCAAAAACTTCCATTTTACATTCAATTTTCAAAAATCATCTCATTTTTAGCATTGCACTTGAACTTTATTTTTATGTAACATCATTGAAACATCAAACGTTTCATTTCTCATCTATGCATTTTCTACTTTGAAAAAACTTTCAATCAAAGCATTTTATTTTAAAAAATTTCCATTTTATATTCAGTTTTCAAAAAATTGTCCCATTTTTAGGATTGCACTTTAACTTTTTTCTCATGTAAACATTTTATTTTGAAAAAAACTTACAGTTAAAGCAATGTACTTTATAAAACCTCCATTTTACATTTAATTTTCATAAATCATCCTAGTTTTAGCATTGCACTTTAACTTTATCTTTCTATAACATCATTGAAACATCAAACTTTTTTTTATTTATCATCTATGCATTTTACTTTGAACAAAACCTACAATTAAAGCATTCTACTTTCAAAAAACTTCCAACTTATATTCAATTTTAAAAAATCATCCCATTTTTTGCATTGCACTTTAAATTTTTCTTTATGTTATTATTAGCATATTTTATTTTCAAAAATCATGAAATTTTTAGCATTGTATGTTAACCTTTTCTCATATATGCATTTTGCTTTGAAAAAAACTTACAATTAAAGCATTGTACTTTCAAAAACTTCCATTTTACATTCAAATTTTAAAAAAGCATCCCATTTTTACCATTGCACTTTAACTTTTTCTGTATGTAACCTCATTGAAACTTCAAACTTCTTTTTTTCATCTATGCATTTTACTTTAAAAAAATTGCCAATTAAAACATTCTTCTTTCAAAAACTTCCAGTTTACATTCAAATTTTAAAAAATCATCACATTTTTACCATTACACTTTAACTTTTTCCTGTATGTAACCTCATTGAAACTTCAAACTTATTTTTTTCATCTATGTATTTTACTTTAAAAAAATTTCCAATTACAACATTCTTCTTTCAAAAACTTCCATTTTACATTTAATTTTCAAAAATCATCACATTTTTATCATTGTACTTTAACTCTTTCTTTATTTTACATTCGATTTTCAAAGATCATCTCATTTTTAGCATTGCACTTCAACTTTTTCTTTATATATGCATTTTACTTTGAAAAAACTTACAATTAAAGCATTGTACTTTGAAAAACTTCCATTTTACATTCATATTTCATAAATCATCCCATTTTTAGCATTGTACTTTAACTTTTTCTATATGTAACATCAAACTTTTTTTATCTCATCTGTGCATTTTGCTTTGAAAAAACTTCCATTTTATATTGAAGTGTAACGACCAAATGAAAATTTGAAAATACAACAAATGAAAAGAACCAAACATGCCCTCTACAAGCCATGAAGTAATAATAATGATGTTTTGGGGACTAGTTATCATACCTTTTAAAAAGAACCAAACACACCCTCTACAAGCTTATGGGTCAAATTATTTTCACAATCTTGTCTACTGCATGTTGATCATTGAAGTGTAACGACCCAATTTTTGAAAGAAAATTTTCATTTTTAATTAACCAAAATACTTTCCACAAACCATGAAATCCCAAATACAATTGTTTTCAAATTCGTAACAATAACAATTTTATTTCAAATCATCAGAGTCTCCCATAAAAACGCCTGAGAGAGAGTGCACGCCGCATCATCAAACCTTGTCCTTGCCCTTAGGGTCAGATGTACCTGAAACAAATCCACAAACTATAAGCTAATGCTTAGTGAGTCCCCCAGAGCATACCCCATACACAATCCATATAAAACATATCATATTAGCTATAGAAGCTACATATATCACATAAGCCATGCATACAAACATATAAGGAAGCCATGGAAACCCTCCAGGGTCTTACACCTAGTGCCACTTGAACCCCCACGTGGTCTTAACTACATGCCATAGGTGATGGGTTTTGGTCATAAGACATCCTATGTGCTCATACAAACCCTAAAGCTCGGATCTAGGTTTCTCTATTGTACATACTTTGAATCCAAGACTTTGAACCCTAATACTAGCATATGGAAATCAGAACTCACATGTAAATAGGTTTAAGAACATACCTTGATTGTTATATAGCAATAACAATCCAATTCCTCCTTGAATTGACCTTGGAAAGCAGAGAGTCACAAGTGTCACTCCTCTAATGGCTTACAAACACCATAAGCAAGTGGAGAAGGTATATGGAGAGAGGAGAGAGGTTAGAATTCGTATTTGAGACCTCTTGGGAAGGGATACCCGAATTCATGACCTTGGGGTTGTTTATATAGGTGTAGAGATAGGGTTTCAGTCATTATCCTTATCTAGTTGATTATCCATTAAGCAACCAATAAGATAATCCTTGAATCCTTATCATACTCGAATTCTAAGGCTTTCCAACCTTAAATTCGTTCACCATACTTATAAGATAATTCTTACCTTATTTTGTAACTATCACATAATTACAAATCAGCCCCTCTAGTTTAATTAATTACATTTGATCACAAAATTAATTCTTAATTAATTATCGACCAATATTAATTAAACAAATATGATTTCTCCTTTAATATATTATTCTTATAACATATTAATAAATCATATTATCCTCTCTCTCTTTATTCATTTCTCCAATCAAGTTGCTTTGGTGAAGGCAACCCAAAAGGACCATGCACCATCGGGTCAAGTACATACCAAAATAGTTATGGACTTAGACACTAATCCAACAGTCTCCCACTTGGATAAGTCTAATAACTATTCTGCGTATGACTTCGGATCCCGATCTGCAATCGTAGCTTTCCAAAGCCGCTGTCAACTCTGATCATATCAAATACGCGTGTCCTTAGATAAGGGATCATATATTCCTCCATTCTAGATATCATATGAGATATGATTTCAAATCATTCTCTTTGTACTATATCTCGATTCCCGATTTATGACGACTGACTAATTGAACAAATCAAATTAGCCCTAGCCCGGCCGAGCATTTACGTTTGTCATCACTAAACCATCGAGGGGCCCAAAGATATCGCTTTTATCCTACATTGAATAAAAGGAATGGATAAACTTTGATACAATGCTTGCTTGCACTCACTAACCAAATCACACACAACAATATGTTTTATAACACCAAGTTACTGGTGCGTTTACATATTATCAATGTGCAACCGATTTGCAAGATACAACTCACACATCTTGGTTTCAAGAATATAAGATGTTATCGTCTCACCAATCACTCGTGATACAATCCATGGAGTGATCCAAGTGAGCGTGGGTCTAATCCAATGCTCAAATCACATTCATAAGCACTCATGAACATTGCAGCAAACATTTGCTTATGTCTAATACTTTTCTAGACAATCCACACACCAATTCACGACAGTCTTCTTTCATATCTACTTCCAACATATGAACGACTGTGGCCCGTTTGAATAATTCGATTATTCTTAACAAACTCAATTATTCTGGAAGTCAAAACATGCAAATGTGAAACACAAGAATAATACTAATCCCATATGGCCTCAAACCTTTGAGCATAAATAAAACACCTTTTATTTATCACCATATTGATTACTCATTATTTGTCGTTTCGGGTAATCAACTTCTTACTTGAATTACAACACTTGTCCCATGCTCCTAGCATGCACACAATGTTTACCTATGGTTCTTACTTTGTGAAATAGATCATATTGAACACATTTCCAATCCTTCTCATTTCACAACTCCAAATCCGTTTTTCATAAGTCAAAGAATATCAAATTCTTGCTACTTATAGAATATGCTAGATTCTAACATTCTATGCAAATATCCTTTCGTAATGTCACTGCACCAAAGTCACAAAGACTATTGCCAATGATATTACAAAGTCCTCTATCGGAGATTGTTACAAGACAATTCCATAGATGTGATGTCTCTCACTCAAAGTACTTTCTTTGAACATCCTTTTGCATAGAAGTTTCTAATCTAGTCATATATTTCTCAATATTCAATTCCCAATATGGACACACTTCCATATGTTCCATATGACAACTCATTCTTAATAGAATCTTATCTATTCGTAATGATGCCGATATGGTCCATCCAATATGGAATCATTTCCATATTTTTCCAATACTATACTTCCAACTACTCACAAGTGACCAATCCTTGTCGAACTTGGATTGTCCTTTGATAGTTGTTTAATTATTTTAGTCAAAACCAATTCTAGTCCCTTTTCCCTCTAAATGCGCTCGACATTTGGAAAATTTTAGAATGGTCAAACATTAAAGCATTTGCAATCGATCCTATACCCGAAGCGTATGGGACACGACGCATAATGTTTTATTTGCTATGTTCTCAAAATTCGAATTGTGAAGAGGGATGCCGTAATCATAATCGAAATTTTAAGAACACACTTTTACCTTTGACTAAATTTTATTAACATTTCTCAACCTAATCCTTTAGATTTGAAATGAAGCATAATATTCTCTCCCTTAATTATAGTAAAACAACCTTTCAACTCTTACAACTTTGCAAAGTATGACTCTTGTTTTCTATAATTAATATTGCTAACCTTGCAATACTTTCCTTAATAATCATACAATCATAACATTTATGCTCCCACTATCATGATGATTATTATAAAAACATAACACTTATGCTCCCACTAGCTTCGACATGTATTCATAAACATCTTAACTTTCAGAAAACAATACTTATTGAATTTCTTAAGTTCATGTTTCTAATACTTAGTGCTTTGATAATCTTTTATCAATGCTTCTTGAACTTATACACCTTTGCCTTCGATAGTTCATATGTGTGTCTAAACAATTAAGACTAATTGCCAAACCTCACAATTCAAATTATGGAAAGGGATGCCGTAACCATAATTGAATTCGAGAATGCAATTTTACAATCACTATCTTCTTAAAGTCTTTCTTAGTGAAAGCATTTCCTCACAATCATTTTCATGAAGGAGGAAATCTTATGACACTTAGATTTTAAACGGTGTAAATGTTCCTATCCATGTGAATTTGTTAAAACCAAAGTTTATGACAAATTCAAACTCATATGGACCGAGCTTTCTTAATCTTGATTTCTTGCCTTATGGTAGCACAGCTGCCCACCATGTCTTCCAAGTATTTAAGCGGCTCACCTTTTCTTATTAATGTACCTTTCATTGATTAAGGTGCTTTGCCTTTTTATGCGTTCAAAATGAGAACTCATAGAACTCACATGCATAATTAACTCGATTGGATTGGCACATAATCAAAATAATGTCAACACGATAGGTTGTAAACCTCAACTCGTGTGCTAGTGATGATCGATAAGGTTTATTTGATTTGTTCTTGAAACCTTTCAAGACCATTAAGACTCCCACTGACTCCTTGACATATAAGATTCTCTTGTCAAAACATTTCTTGACAAACAAATATTCAAGAGTTAGTGTAGCTTTTATCAAAACTCTTCATAAATTGGTCCTAGTTGGTCTTTGTCTTATCTAAGACATCACAACTTACCACATTTAATGAAAGTTATAAACCTTCTTAATACTTTTCACTCAATGTCACAATCTTAACTTTAAGACTTGTTATTGGAACGAAGTATGATTGACTTATTGATTTAACCATTTCTTCAATTCTTGATTCCTCTTCTTAGACATACAATTGTACTAAGACTTACTCAGAGGATCAACTGAGATATGGTTCTTAATCACTAAGACATATCATAAATCATAAAAGCTACTCTCCCTTCTTCTTAGAATGGAGAAACTTTTATCTTTCTGCCTACTTGATTCTTCTTATTCGTTATGCTATTGATCTAAACCCTTTAATCAATTCAGAATTACACTTAATCTTGTAAGTATAATCATATTTACTAAACCTTTAGTAAATCATGACGAATATCTTTGTTACTCTTATGGTGGACTTGATCAACACGCAACTTTGTGTGCTCGGTCTCTTAGTCCTTCACTTGACACTTTGTCAACGAATTGGTCTAATTTCCAAATATGAATTTCTCATTCATCATGCAACCAAGTTGCATGATTCCAAATTTCTGTCCGATTGAAACTTTGGGCGATGAGAAACTCTCCCTATTTGGTAAATTCTTGACATTTCCATAAATAACATAAACAAGAATCATATCCATTCGTTGTAGAAATATTCAAACATCGATTTTTCATAATGATTTCATTGTAAGAAAAAAAAAACAATTAAATAAATAAGTCAAACAAAATTTATTTTATTTATAAAAGCAGCGGAAAAAATTTGTCCTTACAATGCAAAATCCATTGAAAACTAGGTACAAAAGAAAATTTCTAACAACTTTATCATAACTTTCTAAGCTCAAAATCTAATCTTCAAGTCCATGCGATCGAGATCCATCTCTTGTGATTAGATTCATCTTGTTTTCTCTTATCAAGCTTCCTTTCTTTTCACCGACCCTACAAAAACATTCAAATGCAATCTTATTACATCATGTATTAAGAATCAATGAATAGGAACTTAATTGAGTTAGATAGTGGATATTTACCTAAAGCGCGGTCATACTTTTGACTCTCCCATCTCTTAGATCTCTTAGGTAATTAGGGCAACTTTGTCTCCAATGCCCCTTCTCTTGGCAATAAAAGCAAATTGACTCCTTCGGAACAACACATGGAACTACTTCAGACATCGCCTTTCTCTTATGATCAAACTTTTCGATCATTGCATGTCTTTCATTGCCATTGTCTATATCCATAGAGGTCTTGAAGGCAGATTCACCAATTAACTTTGCTTTTTCTATTGCGCCAAACCATTGCTGATTCGGCAGCAATAAGCATAGAGGTGAGATCTATAAGGGTCACGTCGTAGTTCATCATATAGTACTCTCTTACGAACTCACTATATGAGTTGGGAAGTGACTGAAGAACCCAATCAACAGCCATCTCTTCACTAATAACGGATCCCATCATTCTTAGTCTATCAATGTGCGACTTCATCCCGAGGACGTGTGCACACACCGACTTACCTTCTTTATGTTTACTTGCCAAAAGGGCTTGAGTGATATTGAACCTTTCAATTTTACAATCTTGTGGGTTAGGGAGAATAATTGGAGGAGGAGGAGGAAGTGAAGCATGATTTCTTGTTCCTCGATCGAATCGTGGAATATCATCTTCATGTGGAATGCTTGTTCCACGGGATTTGGGAAGACCATAGTTGTCGAACTTTGACATCTACAAAACGGGAGAAAAACGAATTCAAGTTAGTTGATAGATTGAGTCCTTGGTAGATCACCCAAATGAAATTCCAAGGCTAGGACCCAACACAATACGCTACAACCTAGAAAAGGGATGCCGTAATCTAGTTGCAGAATATTCGAAGGTAAGTGAATGACGATTCACTAATTTCCACCATGAAAAACGAAAAAGAAATTTAAGTTTTAAATCTATGAAAACTCCTAGATCCTTTGAGATACATTGAACTTTCAATGGCATGTTTATATCTCGATATGCCCCTCTTGTTTGTGACTGGGATGCCGAGGATCACAAAGCGGGTGTGAATAACCATGCAAACTTACATGGTGCCCTCACATGTTACAGTCACCTATTCGATGTGCCGGTAAACCACACACGCTCCACCGAACCATGACAAACATTGAGTCACCCTTTGCTACCTTTGCTTAGACCCATTTAGTGTGCCGGTTAACCACACACGCTCCACTAACGTCTTTGCAAGGGCACAAAGTGTAATTTCATGGAATTGCATCAATTCACTTTTGCCTAAGTAACTAAGATTGGGAATTTTATGAAAACATTTAGTTACTTTAGTAATTCATTATACTTATAATGGAAGGTTTCGTCCTATCCTACCCGTTCGGCTAACGACCCTCCACTAGTCAAGAGTGCGGTGGGTAAGAGTGGATACCCATTCAATCGCCATTTTATAGGCAATTTCCTTAAACACCCCTTATAGACCAGCTTCGTGAATGAGGCCTACTAACGGTAAGACTGACTTTTAGTTATACATATATATAATGTTAGACTTTTAATGTTATATATAGTATAGGGTGTATTTTACACTTTTAAAATATTAGGTGGTTCAATTTAACAATTATACTTTTAATTTACTTAAATGGTAAACCTAAACTTTTATGGATTTATTAAATCTCTTTTAATTATACACCTTAATTAATTAATAAAACCATAAGGGTGTGATTTGAACTTTTTCAAAACTATACTTGAGTTTTAGAATTTAACATTCCTAATTAAACTTTTAATCAACTTTTAAATTCCAAAACTTGAGGGCAAGTTTTGAAACATTTCAACACATTAGGGATTAGAATTTAAATATGCATCAAAATTAAACTATTTAATCAAAATTTAAATTCCAAAACTTGAGGGCAAGTTTTGAAACTTTTTTCAAAACATTAGGGATTAGAATTTAAATATGCATCAAAATTAAACTATTTAATCAAAATTTAAATTCCAAAACTTGAGGGCAAGTTTTGAAACTTTTTTCAAAACATTAGGGTTTCAACTATTTAAATTTCAAAACAACAAAACTTTTTGGGGTTCAAATTTTAAACTATAAAACCTAAAGGGCCAAATATGAAACTTTTCACAACAACAAGGATCAAATAACAAATAATTCAAATTAACATTTAATCACATAATTATCCATATTTGATGATTTCTTGCAAAACAATTTATCAATTTACTTAAAATAATTAATCAATTATCTTATAAGGAAACAATTATCTTATTAATTGATAAATATCTTCAATTAGATTAAAAATATAGTGAAATATATCATATAATCGGATTAATATTAATCTAACATGATAAGTTAATTATCCCAATGCAAAAACAGCAAGAAATCCCGAGATAAGCACTGTCTGACGCACCGACTCGCCGAGTCACCCTCTGGAACTCGCCGAGTAGGGCTGACTCGCCGAGTCCAAGAGTGACTCGCCGAGTCAGGTCGAACAGTGAGGCCAAAACACGATTTTCAGTTACATCAAGCATCAATACAATAGAAACCAATCATGGCTCTGATACCACTGATGGGTTTTGGTCATAAGACATCCTATGTGCTCATACAAACCCTAAAGCTCGGATCTAGGTTTCTCTATTGTACATACTTTGAATCCAAGACTTTGAACCCTAATACTAGCATATGGAAATCAGAACTCACATGTAAATAGGTTTAAGAACATACCTTGATTGTTATATAGCAATAACAATCCAATTCCTCCTTGAATTGACCTTGGAAAGCAGAGAGTCACAAGTGTCACTCCTCTAATGGCTTACAAACACCATAAGCAAGTGGAGAAGGTATATGGAGAGAGGAGAGAGGTTAGAATTCGTATTTGAGACCTCTTGGGAAGGGATACCCGAATTCATGACCTTGGGGTTGTTTATATAGGTGTAGAGATAGGGTTTCAGTCATTATCCTTATCTAGTTGATTATCCATTAAGCAACCAATAAGATAATCCTTGAATCCTTATCATACTCGAATTCTAAGGCTTTCCAACCTTAAATTCGTTCACCATACTTATAAGATAATTCTTACCTTATTTTGTAACTATCACATAATTACAAATCAGCCCCTCTAGTTTAATTAATTACATTTGATCACAAAATTAATTCTTAATTAATTATCGACCAATATTAATTAAACAAATATGATTTCTCCTTTAATATATTATTCTTATAACATATTAATAAATCATATTATCCTCTCTCTCTTTATTCATTTCTCCAATCAAGTTGCTTTGGTGAAGGCAACCCAAAAGGACCATGCACCATCGGGTCAAGTACATACCAAAATAGTTATGGACTTAGACACTAATCCAACAATAGGAACCCCCCACATGGTCTTCCTGCCATGGGAACCCCCACATGGTCTTCTCTAACTGCCATGGGAACCCCCACATGGTCTTCACTACCAAGCAAATATCATACAAACTAAACATGCAAATATACTAGGATGCCATGGAAACCCTCCAAGGTCTTACACCTAATGCCACGGGAACCCCCACGTGGTCTCAGTCTACTGCCACGAGAACCCCCGGGGTCTTCCATGCAAATGTCATACTAACATAGCGCATAATCAATCGACAATCCACATATCTTAAAATGGGTCGGCCTTGGTGCCTTAGACCCATTGGTATGGTGAGAAGACTCACTTCTCGAATGCTGAACTGACAAGCTAAGATCAGATAATTCTCGTGCGCTGCTCCAAATCAACTACCTATCATCATGTGATTAACTTGTCACAATCCCGAAATACCATAATTATCCTCAAAGTTGACCCTGGTCAAAGTCAAGGTCAACAGTCAAGGTCAACAGTCCAAGTTGACCTTAACTCATCGAGTGCATCCAACAACTCGTCGAGTTAACTGAATAACTCATTAGCTCGCCGAGTTACCTATGTAACTCGTTGAGTTCCTCCCGAGTCCATTCCACTGTATCTTGAGTCAACTCGCCGAGTCACCTAAGTGACTCGTCGAGTTCATCAAATGTCCAGAAGACCAAAAGTTCATGCGGCCAAAACTCTAATTCTTCACTTTACTCATTCAGAATCTCGAAAATGGGTAAACCCTACCCGAATCATCGATTCGACTAAGGGACTTGACGAGTTCCTACAGTCCTTTTCTTGTTCAGACATTTTTAAGCTACTCCGAAGCTCCAGATTGTAGATCTAGCCTCCTAAGGCACAGTTTCTACGTAAAGTTGCAAACTTTACGTGCATGCAAGCTCTTAATTTCCAAAACCAAGCTAAGAGAGGGGTTTTAGTCAAAGAGATTGATAAATTCAGCAACTTTATAACTCCAAGGACTTAGAGGAGTCCAGATCTGAGGTTGCAACTCCAGATCTTACCCAGCATCCAGAAATGCTTCACCAATATACTAGGAATGACCCCAAAACCCAAGAAAAGAGGATCTAATGCTAGAATGATCTGTTGGATTATGTGTCTAAGCTCATAACTATAATTGATATGTACTTGACCCGATAGTAGCATGGTCCTTTTGGGTTGCCTTCACCGGAGCAATTTGATAGGATGGATATTTGAGAAAAAGGTTATTTGTGATTTATTAATATATTATATGAATAATATATTAATTGAGAAATCATATTATTTAATTGGTATTGATCAAGAATTAATTTGGAATTAATTTAGTGATCAAAAGAGACTGATTAAATTAACGGGGACTGATTAAGTAAATCAGTAATACTTATAGTTTCAGCTAATGATCCATGTTGATTAGGGATGGAATAAATCTATGTGAGAGTCCATGAAGAGTTAATCCAAAGGGTCTATCATATGGATTATTGGATTAAAAGCCCAAGGAAGTGAATTAGGATTTCCAAGTAAAACCCTAGGAATTCCACACTATAAATGTAACCCCTAGCATCACCAAAATGGCCCCCCAAGAGTTCCAGTAAGAACCTTAGCCGTTTTTTGTGCCTTGTAGCCTCTCTCTCATAATCCTTCATTTGCTTATGGTGTTTGTAACTTATTAGAGGTATCACGCTTGAGGTACTAAGCTCTTGAAAGGCCATGGATTACAAGCTACACCAAGAGGTATTCATTTAACTAGTTTTTATGTTGTATATCTCCAATTGCATGATAGCTAGGGTATATGTTTTGAATAAAAACGAAATTACATGTATAACTTGAGAAAACTTAGATTCAAAGCATTTAGGATTGTATGTGCACCATAGGATTATTATAGTGCTTAAAACCCATCAGTGGTATCAGAGCCTAGGGTGTTTAGATGCAATTGTTTGATTTTCAAAGCTAAAAAAATGTCATTTTTGGCCACTGACTGCTGGATTCGTCGAGTCCCATATTAGAACTCGACGAGTTGGATCATATGTGATGAACTCGTCGAGTCCATGCCATGAACTCGATGAGTAGGATCGTCTGCTTGCAGTTTTTCGAGTTTTTTTGGCCAGTTTTGGATTAGGATCATTACCACAAACTATTTTGACTGTTAAAATTCGATTTATATGATGTGGTAATGATTATTCTCATCTAATTGAATGATGATTGTCATATTTTAAGATAATTACTTGATTTTTTGAAAAACTAATTATTTGTAAAATTTGATTTGAATCATTTTAATATATGAAATTAGACTAGGTCAATTTTGTGATATAGTTAATTATATGATTAATTAAATTATTTGTTTTGAAATTGATCTAAGAGGTTTAGAAAAGTTTCAAAACTTGCCCTCAAGTTTTGGGATTTGAAAAGTCTCATTTATAAAACCTTAAATCGTAAACCCTAGTAATTTGAAAAGTCTCAACAATGCACCTCATGGTTTTGAAATTTAATATTTGATTAAATAGCTTTAATTTTGAAGTCTTAAATTTAGAACCTTGATATTTTGAATAGTTCAAATTATACCCTTATGGATTTTATTAAATTAATTAAGTGTTTAATTAAAAGAGAGAATTAATAAATCCATAACTATATGGTTTAAATTTAATTAAATTAAAAGTCTAATTTATTAATAGATTAAACCACCTAGTATTTTAAAAGTGTAAAATACACCTTTATACTATATAAAATTAAAGGTCTAATATATTATATATGTATAAGTAAAAGGTCAGTCTTACCGTTATTAGGCCTCATTCACGAAGCTAGTCTATAAGGAGTGTTTAAGGAAGCTGTCTGTAAAATGACCGCTAATGGGTATACACTTTTACCCACCACACTCTTGACTGGTGAAGGGTCGTTAGCCGAACGGGTAGGATAGGACATTCTCACTAATAACTATAATGAAAATACAAGTAAGTAAACCTCTAATAAATTCCCAATCTTAGTTACTTAAGAAAAAATGTGAATTTGATGCTAACCCATGAAATTGCACATTGCACCTTATTGGTCGTTAGTGGAGCGTGTGTGGTTAACTGGCACACTAATATGAGACTAATGAAGGATGAAAAAGGGTAGCTCGTAGGTTATCATAGACCAATAGAGCGTGTGTGGCTAACCGGCACATTGATTAGGTGATAAATGACTTTGAAAGTACCAAGCTAATTTACATGGTTATTCACTCCTTGTTTGTGATCCTCGGTATCCCAATCACAAACTTGAAGGCATAATTGAGATTAAACATGCCATTGAAAAGTTCAATGAATCTCAAAGAATCTAGGAATTTGAATTCATTTAAAACCTAATGTTTGTTTTTGTTTTTCATGGTGAAATTGGTAAATCGTCATTTACCTACCTTCAAATATTTTTTAATTGGATTAAGACATCCCTTTTCCGAATTGCAGAATATTGTGTTGGGTCCTAGCCTTAATATTTCATTTGGGTGTTATATTAATGATTGAATCAACTAACTTAAACTTCTCCCTTGTATATGTCTAATTCTAACAACTATGGTCTTTCCGAATCTTTTGGAAAAAGCTTTCCTAATGAAGATGATTTTCCACGTGACGATCAAGGTGAAAGATCAATCCCTTCCTCGTGGGTTGGTGGAACTTCACTTCCTCCACGTCCTCCAATAATTCTCCCTAACCCACATGTTCGTTGAATTGAAAAGTTCAAGATCACTCAACTCCTATTGGCAAGTAAACATGAAGATGGAAAGTTTGCATGTGCTCACGTCTTGGATATGAAGTTACATATTGATAGACTAGGAATGTTAGGTGTCATTTTCCCAAGGAAGCTAGTTGTTGACTTGGTTCTTCAGTCACTTCCAGAGATATATAGTGAGTTCATTAAAGATTACTATATGACAGATCACGACGTGACCCTTATCGATCTTACCTATTTGCTAATTGTTGCTGAATCAGAAATGATTTGGCACAATGGTAAATGAAAATTGATTGGAAGATCTAATTCCCAAGCTTCCATGGACACAGGCAATGACATAGATAGTCCAGAAATAATCCCTTCTCCTATGGGAAGGGAATTGGCCATGGTAAAAAATTTTGACCATAAGAGAAAAGCCAGTTCTGAGACTAAGATAACTCTATGTGCAAATGCCAAAGAGTCCACTTGTTTCTACTGCTATTTGAAGGGACATTGGAAGCGAAGCTGCTGTGACTACCTGACAGATCTAAGAGATGGTAAGATCTATCTGTATGGTTCCTCTTCAGTAAGTCCACTATCTAACTCTATTAAGCTCATATTTATAGATTCTTAATACGTGATGTGATAAGATTGCATTTTGATGTTTTGTAGGATTAAAGAAGAGAAAGGAAGCTTAAAGGAAGATCAAGTTGAGTCTGGTCGTGAAGAGATGGATTTCGATCGCATGGTTCGATGATCAGATTTTTTAAGCTACTACTTAAAAGTTAGGATAGATTGCTTAGGAATATTTAGAAACATAGTTTTCATATGTGTGTGCATTGTAAGGAGAAGTTTTCCGCATTTTATAAATAAAAGAAAATTTTGATTTAGTCTTATTTTATATTTCCTTGCAATGGCATTTGTAAAAATTGTTGTTTGTATGTTTCTATTTATAGCAATCTTGAGAATGTTTGATTCTTAGTTATATCGATTGTGGTAGTGTCGAAATTTTCTAAGTAAAGAAAGATTCTCATCGCCCAAGTTTCAATTGGATAGAAACTTGGAATCATGTGATTTGAATTATATGATGTATGAAAATCTTGGTACTTGGGAAAATTGAGGCTAATTCCATGTTCGCATATGTATGTGAAGGACTAAAAGATCTAGTACACATTGATGTGAACTAGTCAGATCCACCACAAAGAACAATAAAACTATTCGTCATGATTTACTAAAAGTTTAGTAAATATGGTTATACTTACAAGATTAAGTATAATTCTAATACCTTGAAAAGTTTCAAAGTATAGAGAACGAATAAGAAGAATTAATTAGGTAGACAGATAAAAGTTTCTCCAATCTAAATGGCAAGGAGAGTAATTTAGGGTCGTGTTTTATGACCATCTTAGTGATTACGAAACCATATCACAATTGATCCTCTAAGGACACCTTAGTGCACTTGTATGGCTAAGAAGATGAATCATGAATTGTTGAAATGGTTAAATCAAGAAGATGGTTCATACTTCATTCCAAAATCAAGTCTTAGATTCATACTCATAGATTGTATCTTGAGTGACATATCCTAAGTAGGTTTATAAAAACATCATGAAATGTAGAGTAGAAAAGTTTTCTTACTCATGTACATTTGAAATTGGTAAGTTGTGATGTCTTGGATAAGACAAAGACCAACTAAGACCAATTATATGTAGTGTTTGTCTTGATAAGAACCCACACTGATTCTTGAATATTTGTTTGTCAAAGAGCGTTTCTTAACAAAAGAATCACATATGTCAAGAGGTCAGTGGGAGTCTTAAAAGATCTTGAGAAGTTTCAAGAACCAATCAAGAAAAAAAAACCTATTGTTTATCACTAGCACACGACTTGAGGTTTGCAACCTATCGTGTTGACATATTCTTGTTTCTGTGCCATTCCAGTTTAGTTGACTATGCATGTGAGTTCTACGAGTTCTCATTTGATTGCATAAGGCAAAGCACCTTGGTCAATGAAAGTACATTGATCGATAGGGGTGAGCTGCACAACAACTTGGAAGCAATGGTAGGCCCTTGTGCTACTAGATGGCAATAAATTAAGATTGAACAGGTTCAGTCCATATGAGTTTGGATTTATCACAAACCTTGTCTCATGATTATGGTTATAAATTCACATGGATAGGAACACATACACTATAAAATCTAAGTGGCAAAAGGTTTCTCTCCTTCATCGATATGATTGTGAGGAAATGCTTTCACTGATAGATTTTAAGGAGATAACAGTTGTGTTAATTGCATTCTCAAATTTGATTATGATTACAACATCTCTCTTCATAGTTTAAATTGTGAGAAAATGACAAATAGTCTGAACATTCGGAACTTATTGCTGTAAGTTCTGAAATAGTTTAGACACACATATGAGCTATCTAATTAAATGTGTATGAGTTTGATCGAAGCATCTTGTATAAGAAATCTGAACTTTGGTAAGAAAGTCAATGAGTATTGATTTCTAGAAGTCCAATTGATTTCTAAATACATGTCAAAGATAGTGGGAGCATAAATGTTATGCTTATAAGTATGTAATTATTATTCAGAGTTTGAAAAGTTGCTTCGCTATAGAAAGTTTTATGGGAGAGGAGCTCATACTTCGTTTCGAATCTAAAAGATTATATTGAAATTATTAATGGGACTTAGTCATGTATATATATATATATATATATATATATATATATATATATATATATATATATATATATATATATATATATATATGAATGTAATGTTGAAATGTTTTCAACATTAGAAATTCTGTACATATAAAAATGTTATAGCAAAAGACTGGTCTAGTATCATGTCTTTATGTAAGACATTATGCATTGTATCCCATGTGTTTCGGATATAGGTGATGGGTTTTAGTATGCTAAAACATCCTATGGTGCACATACAACCCTACATGCTTTGGATCTATGCTTTCTCTAATTATACATGCAATATTGTTTCCAAAGCATTAAGCCTACAACTATCATGCAAATGACATGATCAACATGGAATTGAGTTATATAATTACCTCTTTGTTGTAGCTTGTAGAACTTGTTGAGTTTGGCCTTTAAGAACTTAGTGCCCCAAGTGTTGCACCTCAAATGGAATCACAACACACCTAGGACAAAGGATGACTTTTGAGAGAGTTTCTTCCACTTAAATCGCCTATAGTGACTCCAAGAACACTAGTGTGTTATTATGGATACTAAGGGACTTCTTATATAGTGTGGCATGATTAGGGTTACACCATGTAAACCCTAATGGGAATGACCTTCTATATTCCTTAGGCTTCATGGGTTTAAACCTCCATGGATCATCCATGGATTGTCACATGGGTTTAGCCCTACCTAAGGAATCATGGATCATTGGCCCACACCATAAGAATGAATGATTTACCAAATCAACCCCTTATATTTAATTAGTCTCTTTTGATCACAAAATTAATTCCAAACTAATTCTTGATCAATACTAATTAAATAATATAATTTCATATTAATATATTAGAACTTATAATATATTAACAAATCATAAATAACCTTTTCTCAAAAGTTCATCCTATCAAATTGTCCTGGTGATATGCAACCCAAATGGACCATGCTACTCTCGGGTCAAGTACATACCAACTATAGTTATGGGCTTATACACCTAATCCAACAGTCCCCCACTTGGATAAGTCTAATAACTATTATTGCAAGTACGACTCCACAACCCGACTAGAAATCGTAGCTCTTAAAAGCCGATGTCGAACTCTGACCTAGTCAATGACGCGCCCATTAGATAAGGGATCATATATTCCTCCATTCTAGATATCATATGGACTGAGACATGGAATATAATCATTCTGTCTGTCCATCTGTTGTTTCCCGATTTCCGATTTATGACGACCGACTAATTGAACAAATCAAATCAGTCCAGGGTTGGCCAAGCACTTCGGGTGTCATCACTAAATCATTGAGGGGCCCACGGATATCGCTTTTATCCACATGGGGTAAAAGGAACAGATAAACTTCGATCCAAATGCTTTCTTGTACTTACTCATCAAATTACACACAACAATATGTTTTATAACACCAAGTTACTGGTGCGTTTACATATGTCAATGTGCAACCGAATTGCAACTACAACTCACACGTCTGGTTTCAAGAATATAAGATATTATCGTCTCACAATCACTCGTGATAAAATCCATGAAGTGATTCAAATGAGCGTGGGTTGAATCCAATACTCGAATCTTATTCCAGGAGTACTCATGAACACTGTAGCAAACTTGTGCTATGTCTAAATGCCTTTAGACAATCTACAGACCCATTCACGACAGTCTTTCCTCAATACCTACTTCCAAAGTATGATCGACTATGGATGGTTTGAATAACCTAGTTATTTGGGAAGTCAACGCATGCAAAGTGAAACACAATAATAATAATAATCCTATATGGCCCCAAAACCTTTGAGTGCCATATTGATTAATCATTATTCACTGTATAATGTTTCGAATAATCAACTTAATACTTGAATTAGAACAATAACTATGCCATGCTCCAAGCATGCACACTATGTTTGTCTATGGTCCTGACTTTGTGAAATAGATCAATTGGAAAACATTTCAATGATTCTCATTTCACAATTTCCAAATCTTTATTGCAAGTGTAAGAATTTCAGATTCTTGTCACTTCCAGGAAGTGTTAGATTCTGAACTATCATGCAATGATTCTTCTGTAATGTCTAGGTACCAAAAGTTACAGAGACTTGACCAACGATATTACAATATGTTCCTTTGGAGATTGTTACAAGACAATTCAATGGAAATGAAGTCTCAAATTCAAAGAACATTCCTTTGAACATCCTTCTTGCATAAAAGTTTCTAACTTTCTCATCTATTCTTAACATCCAACTCCCAATATGGAAACATTCCATATTTTCCACACGACAACTCATTATCAATAAAATCTTGTCTATTCATAATAATGTCAATATGGTCAATCCATTACTATACTTCCAACTATCCTTAAGTGACCAATCTTTGGCGAACCTTAGATTGTTCTTAACAGTTATTTAACCACTTTAGTCATATCCGGTTCTTTTCCTTTTTCCCTCTTAATGGCCTAGGAATTTGGAGAATCAGAACACGAGAATATTATATCATATGCAATCGATCCGATCCCCGAAGCATATAGGATGCGATTCATAATGTCTAACATAAAGACATGATACTAGGTCAACCTTTTGCTATAATATTTCTATTTTTCATGTTCTCACAATTCGAATTATGAAGAGGGATGTCGTAATCATAATCGAATTTGAGAACGCAATCAACATTTCCATATAGAATTTCCTTATGTCGAATTTTTTCAACATAACATTCATATATGTCCTTGACTAAATTTGATTAAAACTCAATCTAAGTTTTTTTTGGAATGAAATATAAATTCCTCTCCCTTAATTATAGCAAAACAACTTTTCAAATCCACAACTTTGCGAATTGAAACTTTTGTTTTCTATAATTAACATTGCTAACTCGCAACACTTATAATAATTATGCTCCCACTAGCCTAATAATTATTATCTTACTAGCATAACACTTATTCTCCCACTAGCTTTGACATGTACTCAAAAATCAGCTGGACTTCTAGAAATCAATACTTATTGACTTTCATTACCAAAGTTTAGATTGCTGATACAAGATGCTTCGATAAGACTTTATCTAGGCTTCTCAAACTCATAGACATTTCCTTAGATAGTTCACATGTGTGTCTTTACGATTATAGAACTTACAACAATAAGTCTAAAATGTTTAGACCTTTTGCCATTTCTCACAATTCGAACTATGAAGAGGGATGTCGTAATCATAATCGAATTTGAGAATGCAAATATCACAATTGCTAACTATTAAAATCTACTTAGTGAAAGCGTTTCCTCACAATCATTTTCATGAATTGGAGAGAAACCTTATGACACTTAGATTTTATGGTGTATGTGTTCCTATCCATGTGAATTTGTCAAAACCATAACTACAAGACAGGGTTAGTGACAAATCCAAACTCATATGGACTGAACTTGTTCAGTGTTAAGTTCTTGCCACCTGGAAGCAGGCCTACCATTGCTTCTAGAGTTGCTATGCAAACAACTGAGAACTCATAGAACTCACATGCATAGTCAAGTTTAACTCGATTGGAAACAGAAATAAGAATATGTCAACACGATAGGTTATAAACCTCAAGTCGTGTGCCCATGTTTAACAATAGGTTTACTCTTGATTATTTCTTGTAACTTTCAATATCTTTAAGACTCCCATTGACCTCTTAACCTATAAGGCTTTCTTGTCAAGAACCATTCCTTGACAAACAAATATTCAAAAGTTAGTGCGAATTCTCATCAAGAATGACACTTCACACAACTGACCTTAGTTGGTCTTTGTTTTATCCAAAACATCACAGCTTACCAATTTCAAATGTACAAGAGTAAGAAACATTTTACTCTACATTTGGTGAGTGTTATAAACCTTTGTTAATATTATGTCACTCAAGGCAAAATCTTGTAATATGACTCTAAGACTTGTTTTAGAATGAAGTATGTCTCATTTTCTTGATTTAACCATTTCAACAATTCACGATTCCTATTCTTGGCCATACGAATGCACTAAGATATTCTTAGACGATCAATTATGACATGGTTTTGATAATCATTAACATGATCATAAAACATGATACTTAAGTACACTCCCATCGTTGCAGATTGGAGAAACTTTTATCTTTCTGCCTAATTTGATTCTTCTTATTCATCCTGCCATACATTGAAACTATTCCAATGTTCAGAATTATACTTAAACTTGTAAGCATAACCATATTTACTAAACTTTAGTAAATCTTGACGAATAGTCTTATCATTCTTTTTGGTGGATCTGACCAGCGCACACCTAGTGTATCCGATCCCCTAGTCCTTCACTCTTCTCAAATGAGTTAAGAGTTTTCTGCTTGGTCCAAAAATAACAGAGGTACAACTTGATTCATGAACCAATATTTTTCATCTCAAAATTCTTACACTTTCACACACAATGACATATATCCAAGAGATATCTGGTCAAACCAATCAAGATTTAGACATATCAAACTTTTGTGTTAATGATCTAACATCATGAGACCGTGATGAAAGTGAAACCCACATTATCGAACTCATTTAAGGAATTGACGGGGAACTATGTTCCAGATCTAACGAAACCTTTGTTTCAGTACCAACTTTCGAAACTCCAAATCATATTCAATTCTTTTGCGTGATCTTGATCAAATAGTCATAACCCACGATATTTGTTACCCAACAGGATCCAGCTCAAATTTTTTTTCTTGAAGAAAATTGAGAAGCCTAAGAAGAAGGTAGTTGCTGAGTCTTCAAAGGACATAATTCCTTCCAAATCAGGGTTTTTTAAGCGCCTAAGGAAGATGTCTCATACATTTCGAACATCATCTGATGATCTCTCTCCAATTGTTCCAAAGATACATATCAACAGTCGAGGGGTGATTATTTGTGCTATACCAGCCCCGGTCTCTCCATCCTCGAAGAAAAGACGAGCTGAGGATGTGGCAAAACATATTGCCGTAAAGAGAAAGAAGAAAATTTTGGTTATCCATGAAGCCTCATCTGATAGTAAAGTTGTCCTAGAAACACCATTGGGATCGAATTCTCCACCACTATCATTACCACAAACCACTACCATTGTTTCCTCAACAAAAACAACAACTCCACTCGAAATTGTAATTACCAAATCAGTTACCGAGGAGGTTTCAATTTCTAACATTGTTACAAACGTATCTGATATAGGTGTACATGTTAAGAAGAGTGTTGAAAATATTCGAATTCCATTTTTGTTCGCACCTATTTCAACTGTTGATGTTTCACTTCCACCTTTTGTCACTCAAGTTCAAACAACCACCAAATCACCTACATTTGAACATATTCTCGAACATCCAATTACCGTTCTTTTCAATCTCAATCCACCGATACACCAAAACCCAATTCTTATGATTAACTAGATGGCGGAGGTTTCAGAGGAACGTTTGATGATCTTCATTTTGATTCGAAAGAAGAGGATATACCCAATCACATGTTGATGTCTGGTAAGCAGTTTAAAATTCTGAACAGGAAGCTTAACTCTATTCTTCAATCACAAGCTGATTCTGGTGCAAAGAATTCAGTTTCGGGAATAGAGGTTGATTTTATGTTGAAGGCAATGGAGCTTCGAATGCAGAAGAAATTGGATGCTATGCATAAAAGTAACGAGTTGAGGGTCAAGGCTTAGACTGATTCGTTTAATTCTGAAATCAAAGATCTTCGTTTGACAGCAAAAGAACGACATGTTCTTTTTGTTAAAGATGTCAAGATAGTACGAGAATATGTCGATCGAAAACTTGAGGAGCTGGAGGTTGAAGTCTCAAAAGAGATAAATGAGCTGAATTCCAACTATTCGATAATCAAGTCGAATGTTAACACCATAGTGGCTGTAGTGACAAAGATTGCCGAATGGTATCAATCATTATCTCCTCAGTTTGAAGCAAAGGCTAAAGAAGATGCTCAAAATTTTGATAAGATGGGAACTTTAATTGGTGAATTGAAATAATTAGTTTCCAAACCTGCTCCCACTTCCTTTTTAACTCAGAAGTTACATAGTTTGGATCAAGCAATTCAGAAGGTTGTTGCTCCAATTTCGAAGTTTGCAAATATGCTACCTACTGGTACCCCACCTGTTGTCACAAGGGTGCAAGGGGGAGAAAAAGAAAAGAAAGCTCAAGTAGGTAAAACTTCGAAGGTTTTGAATGAAGGCAGAGACAAGTCCACAACTGTTGAAAAAGTGATACCTACTCAAGTTTCAACAAAGGTAGTATCAACTCAAATCGTCACTCCAATTGTTTCGAAAGTCAATACAACTCAAGCCATCAAAACCACAACAAAGCCGATAGTGAAAGGAATTGTGTTTGGTTCAACAACTGAAGGAGGGAGTTCAAGTTCTTCAAAGCCAAAGGTTTCTGAAGTTGTAAAAGATAAAGGGAAAGTGATTGTGATTGAAAAATCAAAAGAAGAAAGGAAGGCTGAGATAGAAATTGAAATGGAGAAACAAAGACATATTCAAAGCATTATGAGGCTTCGTGTGAATGATCCACCTCACATGGATATAGGAGATCCTAATAAGTTCCATAGTTACGGAAACATCGAAGCTAGGTTGTCATACAATCAAATGTATGCATTCGAGAAAAAACCACGAAGGAGTTATACAATCAACTCGACTTTTCCTATTAACGAAATGATGTTCATTACTGCTCAGTATAAGGTGATTGAGAAGTTCAAGAACGAAGATGACTTTCTTCATGTGAAACTTAGGTTTCATGCTGTTGTGGGAAAGGAACAAGTAGAATTATGGTCACTCATCAAGATCACAAGGGTGTTGAGTATCACAAAAGACGTAATGTTTGAGAACATGATACAAAACTTTCGTTATCATGTTGTTAGAGCGAACAAGGTTGCATGTGATTTCTCGATTGCTGATTTCCCTCTCATGAACTTGAATGATCTTATTCAAGTTGCTCTAATTCTGAAAGACATGGATGATTCTCAACTTCAAGGAACTGATAAGGAAACTTTGAGACTAGATCTTGGTCATATCAAAATTTTCATAGACAATTATTATGATTGTCTAGCCTTGACTGATGTTGAGTTGTCAACTGCACTTGGGAATGAAGTAAAAGTGGCTATGGATGTGACGAAGACTCAAGCTGAACTGAAGAAATATGCTGATGGGGAGATTCGTTTGAAGCCGTTTGGATTGGTATTTACTGGTAAAGACAGTAATGGGAAAGCTAAAAGATTTTTGTTTCAAGCAAGTGAAGTGGTAAGATATACTACGGCTCAATATACGAACTTCATTGTTCGTATGAATAACTGCAAAAAGAACAATGAGGGTGATAAAATGGAGCTAAAGAAGACGATGAGTTGGTATTCAGAGATTCGTAGAATGAAGCATTTTGCTGCACAGATTCTCACCAATTAAGAAGTTCGACATTATTACAAAGGGGGAGATTGTAAGGTCGAAATTATATTGTAATATGTCGAAGTCTGTGTAATAGTTGTTTTCGTTAGTTATGTATTTACTAAGGTACTTTTATGTCGAAGTCTAATGCAATGCCTTAGTATTTTTTGTATGCTTCATAGTTCTCCTATAAATAGGAGTGTTACTTAGAGATAGATAAGAGTTTTGGAGAGTCTGTCTTATCTTGAATCTCTGTGAAAACTTGAAGTATAATAGAGCTGAAACCAGATATTATTTACTCTCAGTGTTCTTAATTCTCATAACTCTGATTCTACGTTCTTTACTTGATTCAAGAATTCATCAGGGAATCTGTCAACCATCAGCTGGAGTTTCATCCGCAGGACTTCAGCAGTGCCAGGTGAGTTATCCTCACTATACTAAGGGGTCTAAGGCACCAAGGCCGACCCATTGGATTTGATATCACAGTAGTTGATTACGTGTTGAATATGAGATAATTATGCATGCTAGTTTGCTATGCCAGTTAGGTAGATCTGTAGGACTACCTGTGTTACTACTTGATTATTTGTATGTGCCATTAGCTGTATATGTAGACATGTTGTGTGGGTAGGGTTGAGGTTGCACTGCTTCGTGCGGTGACCAACAAACCTTGGAGTATGCCAAATATGAGCTGAGGGCCGGGAAGACATACCGGACTCATACTACTCATACTGAGGACTCATTAGCATACTAAATACGAGCTGAGGACCGAGTGGTATACCAGACTCGTACTGAGGGCTTAAGGGTATTATAGCATTCCAGTTCCGGGCTGAGGGCCAGGGGAGCATGCCAGACTCGCACCGAGGGCTGATCAGTTATATTTCAGTCTTAGGACTGCAAGGGGCAAGCCAGTCGTAAGTTGTGGGCTTGAGAGCAAACTAGACTTATGTTGTGGGCTCGGAGGCAAGCCAGATGTGAGCTGTGGGCCCGGAAGGCAAGCCAGACTCACACTTTGGGCCCAAGGGGTAATCCGGACTGTAGAGTTGTGGACCCATTACATGCTATTATTATGTGTACTGGTGTTATGTATCGGTATCTTGGAGGAACTCACTAAGCTGTGTGTTTACGGTTTCAGTTTATTGAAATTATTGTTTCAGGTGCTCTAGATGTTTCGGCAAGGCGAATGCGTGATCATACACATCCTCGTGAATTGGACTTATGGTTTCTGGGATACTTATTGAACTATTTTGAAATCATTTTTGTAATAATTAATGATTTTGAATGTTTAAAAAAGTTTTAAATTCGATTGGATTTTACAACAACGCAGACATGGTGCTCCAAGCTCCCATTCGACGTCGTCCGATTATCTTCACCATTTCCTAAACCTCAACAACTACTTTCTTCCCCCGTTACCACCTCCGCCGCAGTCTCATCCATTCCTCCGTCCCAAATTACTCATTCTATGATTCCTCCCAATTTTGGTTCCCTGCTATTCTCTGCCCCTTCAACATTACAAGTTACATCAAGCTCTAATAGGTCTTATTCACTTCCTGTCTCTGTAAGTTAGGGTTTATATTTTGCTCGATATTTTTGAATTTGGTATTATTATTATATTATGATACAAAATCCGATGAATTGAGGTGGGATAGCTTATGTAAAAATTTGGTTGCTACTATGAACAACAGTTTGCATTCTCTGAGATGCTTACTAGAAAAATGTAGCAAAAACGAGAATCTAATCACCCAAATCCACGCTCATGCCACAACTCTAGGTCTCTTTCGCACTCAACAACATTTCGCGTGTAAGCTACTCAACATATATGCCAAGAAGTTAAACAATCCAACCAAAGCTCAGGGGATCTTTGATCAGATTCATAACCCAGATATAGTTTCATGGACTTGTCTCATGTCTCTTTACTTGCAAAACCAACAACCCTTGAAAACGCTCTCTTTATTTTCTCACATGATCGTGTCAACGGGGTTGAACCCAGACGGGCATTGCATAGTGGCTGCACTTTCAGCTTGTGGGTCTGCTAAGAATCTAGTGGTTGGGAAGATAGTTCATGGGATGGTGTTGAGATATGAGTTGGGTGGTGAAGAACCCATTGTTTCCAATGCTCTGATTGATCTCTACTGTCGAAATGGTCAAATAGGTTTAGCAAGGAGAGTGTTTGAATCCATGGTAGCCAAAGACGTTGCTTCCTGGACGAGTTTGCTAAATGGCCATATCATATGTGGTGATATTGTTTCTGCTGGCCAAGTGTTCGATGAAATGCCTGTGAGAAATGTCATCTCCTGGACTGCCATGATAGTGGGCTATGTCCGAAGCAAAAACGTTATCCATGGATTAAAACTGTTTAGGGAGATGAGAAGTGATTACATTCATCCTACTTCAATCACAATAGTAGCTGTTCTTTCCGGTTGTGCAGATGTTGGTGCCCTTGATTTTGGTGGATCATTACATGGATACATTAACAAGATATCAAATCTTATCACTGATGTATCAGTGAACAATGCTTTGATAGATATGTATTGTAAAGGTGGAAACCTCGAATTGGCCACAAGGGTATTCATGAAAATGCATAAAAAAGATGTTTTTTCTTGGACAAGTATGATTTCAGGATTAGCTCTTCATGGGAAAGGAAGATCAACCCTTAAAGTGTTTAATGATATGGTATCAAGTGGAATGACCCCAAACGATATTACCTTTTTATCAGTTCTATCAGCTTGTGGTCATGGAGGACTAATTAAGGAAGGAATGTCTCTTTTTACCAAAATGGTTGATGATTATGGTTTAAAACCAACAATGAAACACTATGGTTGTATGGTGGATCTTGTTTGTAGGGCAGGGGATTTAAAAGAAGCACTCAGGTTGATTGACATGATGCCTTTTGAACCAGATGCTGTTATCTGGAGATCTGTTTTGAGTGGTTGTATGATGAAAAGAGATGTAGGGTTAGCTGAAATTGTAGCAAAGAAAATAGTGGAATTAGAACCTTATGATGATGGAGTGTATATTCTTGTTTGGAATTTATATCGGTTAACAAACAAGTGGGAAGATGCATTAAAGACAAGAAAGGTTATGAGAAGTCAAAAGATTAAGAAACAGCCTGGGTGTAGTTGGATCGAGATTAATGGTGTTGTTCATGAATTTACTGCAGAGACCACAATTCATTATGATTTTATGCATACTATTTTACAAGTTTTAGGTGAACAACAAACAGTCTGAGATGATATAAAATCATTTTATTATCAGTTACTCTTTAAATTCTTCTGTTTTTCAATTTGTGGATAAGGTAACATGTGTCTTTTTAAATAATCTCCATCTTTTAACTCTACCAACTAAATTATGTTTATGAATATAATTAACTATATAAGTCTTGTATTTTCTAGTATTAAATTTAACCAATAAGGGAACAAACTGTCTTTGGATTTGAAGTAGAAGATAAAACTGACTATTTTTTTTTTTAAAAAAAAAAGGATGTTTATATAATGCAAAATTCCTTGATAATTCTTTGCAGGTGAATGAATGGGGTTTTAAGGCAAGATGTGGCCTAGTTTGACTTGAGATGCTAATGGTTTCAGTTGTTATTGCAAGGTAAATAAATCGTTTTCACTGTCATAGTCTAGTCTGTTGATTTTATCCTATAAGTCTAGTTCATAGCAAATTATATGTTTGAGTTAGTGCAACTCAAAAAGTCAAACATGTATCTGCAAAGTCAAACATGTATCTGCAACTCAAAAACCTTGAGATTGAGATTTGAGTTTGTTTTACAAAATTAGCTAATATATTTTATATAATTAATAATAAAACGTACATTATTTACACTTGACCCTCTTATACTTGTCTTCACCTTAACATACATACCCTTTAGAATGTTGCCATCTAATTATTTTTGCCATAGTTTTTTTTTTGTTATAATGTTAGTAGTTTGTAATCAGATATTTATTTAGGGGGTGTTTGGATAAATTAGTATGTATGGACCACAAATCGTACCGTCACTCTCTCTCTTTATATATATATATATATATATATATATATATATATATATATATATATATATATATATATATATATATATATATATATATATATATGGAGCGGATTAAATGAGAACACCTAAAAGGTTGAGAACGCGAGAACAATTCTGGACCAACGAATGTATAAGGGCATACTAGTAATTGTATATTTTAATTAAATTAAAACAAACTAAAATTCAATCAATTTCCCTTAAATTTAGGATCAGTTACCAAATAAGAAATAAATATTCAATTTTTTATTTTTCTTATTAATGGAATATAAAAAACATTTTACCAAAATTTATTTTAAAACTGAAAAACAATTATTACAAAAATCATTTTTTTTTCTCCTATTTCACGGGTTTTTTTTTTTTTTTTTTTTTTTTTTGTGCTAAAAAAAATGAATAGAAATCGAACACCAAATTAGTACATTTGTATTCATAAATGATTTTTTTTCAAAAAACTTAATACTACTCCAATCACAAATAAATACACATCAATTACAAGTAATCCAATTTCTTTTTTTAATCAATTGAAAATAAAAAGAGTATAAAAATTATCATTTCTTCATAAAAAGAATACCTCTAATAATAAATAAATATACTCATTAACACATGCTTACACTGTTATTCACAAATGAATACAATGCTATTAAGAAATAAGTACCCTGTTATTCGGAATTGAATAAATGAATACCACTAATCATAAATAAATACATTCATTCACTGTTATTCACAAATGAATACACTACTGTTCACACATGAATGCACTGCTGTTCATTCACTGTTATTCTCACATGAATGCATTGCTATTCACAAATGAATACACTACTATTCATAGATAAATACAAATTTTCATTCTTCCATTTCCTCTCACACTCCCTTCTTTTTCGCCTGTCTTTGAGCTGCAACAAAAACACCCCCACCAGAGGTGTTTGTTGGTGGTTTCCGGCGAGCCAAGGGCAGCACCGCAACAGCCCCCTCTGTTTTCTCCCACTCTTTTACAACAACAGGCATGTTTGGGTTTCTTCATTGTTGTCTGTGGAAGCTTCATTTGATAGCAGTTCATTCATAGGGGTATCTTGGTAATTTGAGCCGTTGCTAGCCCCACCATTTAACGCCAAACCATTATGTCCATGAAACTCTTCTAGGCTAAGCCAGTATGCACATAAAATCTATGGTAATTTATTGATCTGAGTTTGTGGGATCAGTTGATCTGTGTCAGCATAGGAACGGTTTGCAAATTCAGATGAATCAAAGCTTAGGTTTCTTGACATTGAATTCATATATGATGATGATGATTACGTAAATAAGAACATTCAAAAAATTGGAACATGAAATTAGAAAAAGAAAGAGAAAACCTAGGATTACCAGAATTGCCCCTCCTATTGCTTATTAGCAGTTATGTCGGCTGCTACAATATCTTGGATCATACAGATCCTTTCTTTTCGATCTTGTTGAAGCAAAAAAATCTGAGCTGTTTTCTTGCTTTTGAATAGATTATCTTCCAATTTTATAACATGACTGAACCTTAATTCGTAAAATGAAAGCAACTCATGAATAGCTTTAACCAAATCTTTCTGCCAATCCATTGTCCCTGAAGTGGAATCAAGATCAACACTTTTACTGTTACTGTTACTCTCAGATATTATTGAACATGGGATCGATACCTTTGGGGCATTTCATCGAATATGTGTTGAGCGAAATTAAGATATTCCCATTGAATTGATACAGATTTCCATAATAGATCACAAAAGTAAAAAAAACCCCAAATAATGACATGAAAACAAAATCAATTTGTGAAACTCTCACTCGGAATGAAAGGACTGTAGGCGGTAATCCACTCACCTGATTATGTTTCATTGCTTCGAAAAGGTTGAAGAGACAGAGGGAAGAGGGGAAGGAAGGGCGTTGATTATTCGGCGACCCTTGTGACTTAATCGTCGTCATCAGCAGCACATAAATGGGGGGAAAGAGCAAACAACAAAAAATCGACATTTGGGGTGAAATCAGGAAGCATCATCTTCGATGTGGATGGTTCATCTGTCGATCAAGGCAAAAGGAAAACGGAAGTAGCTGGGATCGGTTGTGTGATTCGGCTGTGTGATGAAGATGTCGAATGTATGCTGTATGAAATTAGGTCAACATAATAGAGAGGCAGGGAGTAATTATAGGAGTTTACAAAATTAGGGTAATGTTTATTTACCTGAATACCCTTTATAATTTTCTTTAATTTGAAATTTATATTTTAAATGTATTAATAATTAGAAAAATAACAATTAATTATAGCCATACATCTTAAAAATTAGATGGCCTAGATCTGTTCTCGCGTTCTCAACCTTTTAGGTGTTCTCATTTGATCCTACTCCTATATATATATATATATATATATATATATACACACACACACACACACTCACATTGAGAGAGAGGGAGAGAGAAAGAGAGAAAGAGAGAATCAAAATTATTGTTACGTTCCGATTTTCAACCCAAAATTTTCATTTTTATTTATTAATATATTCAATTACATCAGAGTATAATGTGGGAACATGAATGCATGTGCGCACAATTAAACTTTGTTATTCTCACGAACCAATGGAGTGCCTTAACAATTGGGTAAGCGTTAGGCTTAGTGCACATAATGGCCTTTAGCATAAAGCTGGTTCGCCTTTGGCCTTCAATATGAAGCAGGCCTGCCCTTTTTGCCTATATATGTTGGTCCACACTTTTGGCCTTTAGCATAATGTTCGCCCGAGTCTATTAGTCTTCAGTCCGATGCTAGACCGCCGTCAACTCCCCACATAATAATATCAACATATATATTTAGTGCAACATGTAATAATATAATACTACAGGCAACTAATAGAACTAGCCTAATGGCGTACCACCGCGCAATTATATCCTAACATACAAATGATATATATTGGAGTACATAATATAGTGAGAAAACTCAAATTGACAATGACTCAGAAGATTGACAACTATTCTACTGACGATCCAAATGACGGATAACACACTGAATGAGTATTAATAAAGATTTCCTAGACAATGTCCGAAAATTGGTTGGCAAAGATAGCTACTAGTTGTCGGGCGCTTTGGGGCCTCAAAGTTTCACTAAACTCCTAAATACTAAGGAGATTTCGAAACTATAATGCAAAATTTCGAGAGAGAGGGTTTGAGGGATAGAATGAGGATTGGTGCCTTTTTATAGGTGATTTTTTGGGTGCACAACATGCAAATAGGGTGCACGTCATGCATTTTAAGGTGACATCTCCCTAACCATTTTGTGCCACGTGTTAGGCTCTCTGTAGTCCGCGTTTTTACCTTCTAGAAGTGCACGTCGAGCACCATGCGCGACGCAAAACACAGATTTTGTAAATTCCATAATTTTTTCATACAGACTTTGTTTTTGACTTTTTTTTTTCCACGCGTAGCTCTCAACAAGTACTACAACTTTCTTATAAGCTACATTGGCTAATTCTGGTTTTATTTTTAGCCATTATTTCATATGATTTAATGATGTTGCAAAAATCATAATTCTTTCTTACGGACTCCGATTTTGGTGTTCTTTTTACCAAAATTCCTATCTTAAAAAGTACTGTGATTTTCATTTTGGTGACTTTGCCCAAAAGTCAAGAATTCTCTTCGTATCTTTTGACATTAATAATTTTTAATTATGCAGTTAATTTTTATATCTTATAAAATTCATATCTCTTTCATATGAACTTGAATTTCTACGAAATTTATATTTTTGAGATAGGGACCACGATTACTCTCTCTCTCTCTCTCTCTATATATATATATATATATATATATATATATATATATATATATATATATATATATATCAGTTTATTGAGTTCTATTGGAATGCGAAAATAGGGTGTTACAATTATTATGTGAATGTATGACGGTATGACCAAATAGGCAAATATGGTCCAATCATTTGATAGGGGTATTATCAGGGTTGCAAAAATCGGACAACTCGGCCGAGGACTCGGAATCGGCCATCTACGGAGGCGAGTAGTGTCGACTCGGCAAAAAAAAATCGGATTAAGTCAAAGTCGGTCAAAACGCGGTAAAACCCAGTCAAAACTTGGTCAACCTCGCTCCAACTCGGTCTTATTCGGGATACTCGGTCAACAAGTCAAACTCGGTCAATAAGTTCAAAGTCGGTCAACTAGGGCAAAATTTGACAACCCAATAAAACTTATTTTTGACTTTGAAAAAAATAACCCTAAACCTAAAAAACATGCGGCATTCCCAAATTTGGTTCCCCCATCTTTTCTACGACCTGATCCTCTCTCGTCTTTCTCTTCTACTGGCAAATCGTGATACCAGGCTACCAGCGAATAGCGATACTAGGCAATGAATATCAGTGTTGTGTTCCTGACTTCCTGAGTCGTGAATCGTAATTGTGCACATGCGATATCCTCCACTAGTGATCGAGGTTCTTTCTCTCCTACTCATTGTATCTCGTTGTGTTGATGATTTGATTTCTTCTTCAAAAACTCTTTATTTATTTATTTTTTATTTTTTTTGTATATCTATCCCTATTTCTCATTTTTCCTGTTTCTTCAAGAACTTGATTTTGGATTTCTATATCTCTACTGTTACGGTGTTATTCTATCTCGCTGTGGATTTCAAATTTCTTCATCAAGAACTCCCACAATGTCCTACTGTTACTCCCACAGTCCCACTAATTAGTAATCACTATGTATTACATCAAGAACTCTATCCGTGTTTCTAATTTTTACCTTAAGATTGTCGGTTGGTGTGTATGAGTGAACTTATTCCGTGATTTCTTTACTGGTATGTTGTGTATGTATTTAGTATTTTAGTGTATTTTGTGATTTCTTTACAAGTGGTAGTGGATATGTATTTGATTGTCTCTATTTCAGAATTTAGATTTCATAGTTTGTATGTATTTTTTTTCCTGTTTTTTGTGTACTAGACTAATAGTATATTAGCTGTATGTTATTCTGTGTTATCACTATCTGTGTAATAGATTAATAGCTATGTAATATGATTGTATGTTATTATTTTTTTTTTATCATTTTGTTCGACAATGCGTGTGTTTTAGACTCACTAACTCACTTTGTGTTAGATAGATTTCTAACTAAAGTAATGGCATCAACCACAACAACCCCGTCTACGGGATCAACTGCAGCTCAAGAGAATCTTAAACGCAAATCAAATGATCCTGGATGGGAATATGCAATGTGTGTGAATCTAAGAAATTGGAGCAAGTGAAATGCATTTTATGTAATAAGTAGATAGGCAGGGGTATCAATAGACTAAAACAACATATTGCACAAATTAAAGGAAATGTTTCTTCATGCCCAAAGGCCACAATATGACCAAATAAAATGTAGAGATGCTCTTCTTGATAACCAAAATAAAAAGAAGGGGAAGGTAGATGAAAATGAGTCTTTATGAGCACAAGTGAATATTAGAAGTAGTGAGAATGAAACCATTACCATCGATGATGATTTGATGGAAGATTCATTTGGCTCTAAGAAGGCTAAACGTTCTTTTGGGCCTATGGATCGGTTTCCAAACACTATCAACCCCCAAGATGTTTCAAACCTGGGAAAAAGCAAACAAGAAAATATGTCAAATGTTATTCGTAAGGAACACATGATTCGTGTGAAAGAATATATTTGTAGATGGGCCTATGAATGTGCCATTCCTTTTCATGTCTTTTAAAATGATAACTTTAAAATTATGTTGGAGGCCGTTGGCCAATTTGGACGTGGGGCACCACCTCAAACTAGATATGAGATGGGAGAAACATATTTAAAGAAAGAAGTAGAAAGAACAATAAATTTGTTGACACCATACAAAGACGAATGGAAATCTAATGGATGCTTGATTATGACGGACGCATGGTCCGATAGAAAGAAAAGGAACATCATGAACTTATGTGTTAATTCAAAGACGAGGACCGTTTTTTTGTCATCTAAAGAATCATCAGATGAAGCTCACACAAGTGAACACATGCATGAGTATGTTGAAAGTTGCATCAAAGAAGTTAGCCCTGAGAATGTGGTTCAAATTGTGACAGACTCAAATAATATGGGAGTGACCAAGTTGTTAAAGGAAAAAAGACCAACTATTTTTTGGACATCTTGTGCAACACATACCCTCAATCTTATGCTTGAAAGTATTAATTTTAATTGTGCTAAGTTTATAATTTAGTGTTCTTTATTAATTTTTAATAACATTATTAACGTTTTATTTATTTTAAAAGGTATTGGTGGACTACCTAGGTATAAGAAAATTCTCGACCATGCAAAAACACTCATGGTGTTTATTTATGCTCATCATAAAACTTTGGCCATGACGAGACACGTTACCAAGAAAAGAGATATTGTGCGACCGGGAGTCACGTGATTTGCTTCCGTATTTTTTACTTTGCAAAGTTTGGCCAATAAAAATGCCCAACTAAAACAAATGTTTACAAGCGATGAATGGGAATCATGTAGACTTAGCAACACCTTTAAAGGGAAAGCCGCATATAACATAGTGATAAATGCCACATTTTGGACTGATGTAGCATTATGTTTAAAGGTTTTTGCCCCTTTGGTCAAAGTTCTTCGCATGGTTGATGTGGATCGAAAGCTATCAATGGGTTTTGTATATGGTGAGCTTCAAAATGCAAAACAAGAAATTATTAATGCTTTGGGCAACAATAAAAAAAACGTATGAGCCTATTATGGATACCATTTCGAAAAAAAGATGAAAAATAGGCTTGATACAACCCTACATTTGACGGCTTACCTTTTAAATCCATATTATCTTTATAAGAATCCGGAGATCCAAAATGATATTGATGTGACCGATGAGATTGTTGATTTTGTCGATACAATACATCCAGGAGATCATTCTTTGCAAAACCATATCGTGATAGTTGAGTTGCCGGTTTACATGGGTAAACAAGAAAAAATAATCGAGAAATTACAATTAAAGGATGTGAGGTGAACAACGACAAATTTGATCCGGGTAATATATTTTAAATTGTATTTATATTATAAAATTCCAAAATAATAAATTTAACAATGTTTTTTTTCAACTTGCATCGAATTGGTGGGTAGCTTATGGTGCCTTAACTCCACAATTGAGAAAGATTGCTACAAGGATAATTTCTTTAACAACTAGTTCTTCGGGGTGTGAAAGAAATTGGAGCACTTTTGAAGGGGTTGATAGTTTACTAAATTTTAATTATAATTTTTAAGTAGTTTATTCAAAACTTGTATATTTATCTAACTTTATTTTTGCTTATTTAAATTTGTAGGTACATACAAAGAAAAGAAATAGATTAGAGACGTCTAAATTGAACAATCTTGTTTTTGTTCCATTTAATGCAAATTTGATGGAAAATAACAAGAAAAGGAAGACTAAGGATATGGAAGTACTTTTAGCAAAAGATGCAAGTGAGGCTCAAGAATGTATTATTGGATGAAGGTGAGCCCGATGAAGCTATGGGTGACGAGGAGTTTTTACAAAATCATAGAAGTTCTAGATTGAGAGAACTTGATGAGGAAGAATTTGTGTCGGAGGATGAGGAAGAACTAAATGAAGATGTTGAATATGAATCGGATGGAGTTAATATCAACGAACAAATCGAAGCTACATTGGAAGAGGAAGATTAAATGATTAATCTAAATATATAATATTAAAGAATGGTGTCTATTTTTGAAACAATTTAACATTTGAAAATGTATCTTTTGTTGATATTTCACCTAATTTTGTAATAAATTTCAATCAACTAATATTTTAAATTATGATCTTTGACATGTATAATTTCCTTTAAAATATTTTTCTACATGATTTACTGTATCCGAGTACTCCCCGAGTAATCCGAGTACTCGCTACTCCCCCTTCAGCCGAGCAGGTACTGAGTAGCGAGTTCTCCAACCTTGAGTATTATAGTAGTTTTGTTAATTGAAGTAGTTATTATCTAAATTAAATCCTTACATTTATTGAATATATTTTAATTTTAAAATTAAAATCCTATATTTATAGTATTATATCAATTTCTTTCCTTCCTCCTCATCATCTTAACCCTACTGTCACGTGGCCAAGTTTCTTGAAGTCTCTTGAGCCCTCTAGACGTAACATATTGACTAAGAATGCTCGAGAAGACTACAGACATGTAGAAAATGCTAGAAGATCTTGGAAGGTTCTAGAACATATTAAAAGACGTTGAAGGTTCTAAATCATACTAGAAGAACCTGGAAGGTTCTAAACCTAATAGAAAACATAGGATCGTTCTAGAATATACTAGAAGATTGTGGAAGGATCTAGAACTTATGGGAATACCCTAGAAGACTCTAGAACATATTGGAAGACTGTGGAAGGATATAGAATGTTCTAGTATTTTAGATGTGGAAGGATATAGAATGTTCTAGTATTTTAGAAGAGTAAGGAACATCCTAAACTTCTCTAGGATGCAATAAAAAAATCTAGAATATTATGGAACCTTGTAAATAAGTATAGGACTTGATAGATAGGTCTAGAGTAGTCTTGAATGTATGAGATCTAGAAACTTCCTAAGAAGGGGGTGGGAAGTTCCTATAAATAGGGGTGAAGCTAATTCGCTCCAAACCATCGAGAATGCCTTATATACTTTAGAGTTAGAAATGGGGTGGGGTTGGCATGGATACCAAGTATACGGGCAACATTTGGTATGTATATATATATATATATATATATATATATATATATATATATATATATATATATATATATATATATACACACGATGTGTCCTAATAGCTACACCTAATTTTACCTACTATCTAACTAGCTATTCGACTAAGACAATGTACCTTTTCGCAAATAGTATAGCACAAATAGTCGGGTATCGATCTCAGGGAACGGATTTAGTTATTTAATCTAATTGTGACTAAATTAACCTAAAAATCTAAGCGACAATTTAAAAGGGTTTTATATGATTTTATGAGTTCAGACAAACTTAATTACTCAACTATAAAATTCAATCAATGAGTCAAATCACTTCTGTTTAGTTCGAATCCACTTCCTCAATAGTTAGCTATTAATTATGGATAATTCAAGTTGGTTACAAATTAATATATTATTAGCAATTTAGTTCCAAATATACTAATGCTTAACTGATTCATGCTTAATTAATTAATTATGAATATTTGTGTCTAAAAATCTAACAACTTCCCCAATCCTAGCTACTCACAATCCATATGAACCTTCACCCCTTAACTTATACGACACTCATTTCTGCAACCCTCCGAATCAATCCTCATAAATCTTTCTTAATCTCTAGGTATTTTTGCTAAGCTACCCAAACATACATAATCTAGAAATTATAACTTTTGATACCATAATGGAGCTCTTTGAATTCTTCAATTTGATAATTCCTCTTTAATTTCTTTGAATTCACACCCTTTATATTTGACTTTTGGTATATTCAACTTTTGATTCTTCATAATTTTTGATCTTTTGATTCTTCAGATTTTTTGATATTTTGATCTTTATACTTTGATAGCCCCAAAAATTCTTACAATTTTTGCAATCTCTCTCTCTCTCTCTCTCTCTCTCTCTCTCTCTTTATAACTCACTTTTTTTTCGCTTAAATCATACATTCTTAAGCAAGGGGGCTTAATTTCATCAAGAAGATCGAGCTTCAATTGCGAAAGCCTGTTCAAAAAGTTCATAGCGATAACGGTTCCGAATTAAAAAACCAAGCGTTTAAAGAATTATTAACTGAAAAGGAGTTTCACACAAATTCTCAGCTCCTTACACTCCCCAGCAAAATGGTGTTGTTGAAAGACGAAATTGCTCTCTTTGTGAAGCTGCAAGGACTATGTTATCCTTTGCGAATCTTCCACTTTACTTCTGGGTCGATGCTATCGGAACTGCTTGTTTCACTCAGAATCGTTCTCTAATCAATAAAAGATTCTTAATCACACCCTATGAGATTCTGAATAAACGAAAACCTAACGTTAATTTTTTTCATGTCTTTGATTCCAGGTGTTTCATATTCAATTCCAATGAGCAACGAAAACGGTATTGTTGAAAACCTAACGTTTAGTTCTTTCATGTCTTTGTTAGACAAACATTTATACTCCACTGCTGCTCTCAACAACATCATAGGATTGACTGTCACATGCAAAGCCAACAATGATGCGGATCTGAAGTGCTTCAATGACATGATCAAGTGGTATCTTGTGATCATAAATACTTTTCTGAACCTGATGACCAAGCTGTTCAAAGTTCAGAAGGTGCAACAATGAAGAATCTCCTTTCTTTATTTGACACAAAGGGGGAGATTGTTGGGTTATTAATGTATTGTGTCAAAGTGTTTTGTACTAGAATAGTCTTATTGTAACGGGTTGGCTTGTCCATCCATCGTTTTTGTGATGCTAGGGTTAGACTATTTAATGTGCATGCATGTATCGTTTTAGGTTAATCAATATTATTGCCCTATTTAGCTTTTACAGAAAAGTTCACGTTGAACTTTTCTAAAGCTTTGATGATATTAACCATTTGGCACATCTTTGATCATTGCTCTTGTTATTTGATTCACTCTATTGTTTAGAATCTATCAATATTAAGTTTTATTGTTCCTACAGTTTTTATGACGTTTATTTGAATGTCGAAAAGTCAGAAAGCTCAATAGAACCTATAGCAAAAGTGATTGCGAAGTTTTTGTTGATAAGGTCACCATTTTGAAATTCAAAGTTGATAAATTAGTTTTTCTAGTAAAAAGTAAAAAAGTCTAACTTTACTTTATCAAATGTTCATGAATTCTAAATGTAGAAAAGGTTGACTTTGGTTTAGTTTACAAAATGTTCTTGTCCATGTAGTAAAGCAATACAAAAGCGTGAGGTTTTTTGTAGGTAAATATAGTGGTGTTATCAAAAGTAATAAAAATGATGTTTTTAACTTGTCTTTTGATATCTTTATTTTTTATTGTTTATTATTTGTATTTTTGATAAATTTAGACCCTCAAATTTTTAGCTTTGTTGGCTTTTGCCATGTTCATTACCATGATTCTCAATTTCTTATCATCTATCAAAAAATCAAAAATACAAATGATAAACAATGAAAAACTTTGCAATCATTTTTTGCTATAGCTCTTTCTGAACTAACTTTTTGACCTACAAATAAACACCATAAAATAAAAACATTTAAAAGTGCGATGAAGTTACCGAAAGAAAATAAAATATGATGTAAAAAAAATGAAAAATACCATTGGTCTAAGCTTATATTCAAGAGTAATCTCGATGTGAAATCCTTGGCAAGGTGACGTGTAACATCTAAAAGTAACATTGATGACTACATCGTCCGAATTGAAAATTATAGCTTGGAGCCTTCCTACAACATACAATTTACATATATTGTCTACAACGGTGTACTTAGATGTGTATGATCTATGTTCGCGTTTATTAACGACATCCAATGTAGTTATCCCCTTTGTGTTAATCATGCCAAAGGGCAAATTCAATACTTTACCCTTCTTGTTGATCATTATAACTCTACTAATTGTCTTACTCAAAACCTTCGCTTTCATAGTTCAATCTACAACACTAAAATAACAATTTTGAACAAATTCTTCTACAAACTAGTAAAACAATATAAACAACGTTTAGTATACGTTCATTTCATCACTGTAGAAAATAGTGGGGTCAAATGGGTGAACACCCGGGCAAGAAAGTTTGACAATACTTCATTTTCCTCAAAATTTTAAAAGAAAACCAAATAATTATTTTTGTAACAAAATGGTTAAAACAACATATAATTATTAACTAACCAAGAGAATTAAAAATTCTACCAATTAACCAAACAAATGGGAAAATTCTTTTCCATTGCAAAACGATCATACTCCACGAATCTGATAACCCCAAAATCTAAAAGACTTACTATGAACATTATATATATTTTTTTATGTTTGGATATGAACTTTCATTTATTTAGAAGTTTGTCATCTTGTAAATTAGTGGCTAAAAAATATTCTCAAATCCGATAATTACTCTCATTTGAACCTTTCTATCTATCACTCACGTGCGCGCGCACACACACACACACACTCATTCTCTCTCTCTCTCTCTCTCTCTCTCTCTCTCTCTCTCTTTATATATATACATACATATATATATATATATATATATATATATATATATATATATATATATATATAATAAAAAAACCAAATTCTATTCTCCCTCGACTCCATGTACAAATAAAGTGGTAAAGGGGTAGTAACATCATATCTGATTTGCTTATCGGTTGGGTCTTCCTGAGGAGCTTAGTCAGATCCACAACACTTTCCATGTATCTCAGTTGAGGAAGTGTTTGGTGGATGAGTCAGCAGTCGTTCCCCTAGAGGATATTCAGGTTGATAGCAGCCTGAATTATATTGAGAGACCGGTCGCGATTCTAGACCGGAAGACAAAGACCTTGAGGAACAAGGAAATTCAGTTAGTGAAAGTGCAGTGGCAGCACCGGAAGGGGTCTGAGTGGACGTGGGAGGCTGAGGAGGAGATGAGAGAGCACTATCCGGAGATATTTGCAGATTCATCCGTAGCAGACTTCGAGGACGAAGTCTGAGCCAAGTGGGGGAGGATTGTAACGACCCGTCCCCGGTATGATGATTCCATAATATTTAATTAGAAGTTTGCAAGAGGGACTCGGCGAGTTCATAGCCTGACTCGCCGAGTAGGGACGGGATTTCGAGCACGTGTTAGTCGGCGACTCGGCGAGTCCATATTCGGGACTCGGCGAGTCTGCCTGCCTGGGAGAAACCCTAAATCCCCGGGTTGCTCACTATTTAATCCACCTTATAGCCCCCAATCTCGCCTCCTTCACCCTCAAAAAGCTGTGAGAAAACCCTAATCCATCCTTGAGTGATCTAAGTGTTCTTGTGTTAAATTTTGAAGGCTTGAAGAAGGAGAAGAAGAAAGGAGCAAGGAGAAGAGGTGTAGAGCAAAGATCCAAGGGCAAATCAGAGTTCTTTGAGGTATTCTTCGGATTCCCTCCTGTTTTATGCTTTTAACCTCCATTAGAACTCTTCTAGATCTAGTTTGATGCTTCTCTCAAGCCTTATGATTGTATGGATGCCCTATTATGTCGAGATATCCTTAGATCTGTTCATTTAGGAGTTGTAGAGCCCAGATCTATTGCCTTTTTGAAGTTATCTTGCATGAAAACCCTAGATCTAGCCTTTATTATGCTTTTTGAGCCATTTTAGCTTCATGGATGCATATGGGTAGGTAAAGATAGAATCTTTACGTGCTAATCGAGTTAAGGGAGTCCAGATCTACTAGTTTTATACACTGGATTCAAGTAGAATCGAGTTTTGAGCTGTTGCATGCAAGCGACTCGGCGAGTCGGAAGAACGACTCGGCGAGTCGAGTCGCGAGTCCCCGTTTTTCCCCTTTTGAGTGATGACGAGTGGAAGCCTGTGAGTAGTAGAGTGGACTCAGTGAGTCGGAGAGCAGACTCAGTAATGGAGGGACTCGGCGAGTTGTTCATACAACTCGTCGAGTCCAAGGCAATCTTCTTAAGCTCAAGAACAACTCGTCGAGTTGTTCATATGACTCGGTGAGTCGGATGAAGATTGTCTGAGTTCTTGGATAGAGAGAGTACTCGTCGAGTCGATGCCATACTCGACGAGTGGCCACGAGTGGGGTTGTGAAATGAGATTAGAGACTCGGCGAGTTGGTGGCCCAACTCGGCGAGTCAGGTCAACTGTGGGTTGACTTTGACCGGGAGAGTTGACTTTGACCAAGGGTAAAAGAGTCATTTTACCCCAGTGCAGTGTTTAGTATTTGATTGAGTGTGTTTATGGCCTTGTAGCCGGGGAGATACCGGAGCAGCAACAGTTAGCTTCCAGAGCCATTCACACAGCAGCCAGTTCACGAGGTGAGTTTCCTTCCAGTAGTAACGGGTCTAAGGCCACAATGTCGGCCCGTTTAGCTAGCAGTCAGCTTCGGATCTCGATCCGATGTAGTAGTTAGTATGCTTGATGCCTTCGTGGTTCAGACAGGATATGTGTTTATGCCAGTTGATATGTTTATGCTATGTTCAGTCAGCTTCGGACTTCGGTCCGATGTAGGGGACAGAGGTTCAGTCAGCTTCGGACTCCGGTCCGATGTTGGGGACTTAGGTCCCAGTCAGCTTCGGACTTCGGTCCGATGTCTCAGTCAGCTTCGGACTTCGGTCCGATGTCCTAGTCAGCTTCGGACTCGGTTCGATGTAGGGGACGAAGATCCCAGTCAGCTTCGGACTTCGGTCCGATGTTCCAGTCAGCTTCGGACTTCGGTCCGATGTAGGGGGCAAGGCCCCGGTTAGCCGGACTTCGGTCCGATGTAGTGGGCAAGGCCCAGTATGTGCTTTATATGTTTGTGTGGTATGTGGTAGTTTGGGGGAGCTCACTAAGCTTCGTGCTTACAGTTTCAGTTTTGGTTTCAGGTACTTCCGCAAGCAGAGGGAAGGGATCGGGATGATGGCATCGCACACACCACAGCCACAGTTTTTATCCTGGGAGTTGATCAGTTATCTTATATATGTTTTGATACAGTCATGACACGGTTTTCTCATTTGTATTTTAGTATGGTTTTGAGATTTGCAACGCATGGTTTTATTATGATATACTCCGTTTTATGATTATGGTTATATTAACAATGAAATTTTCGGGCCGTATTTTTGGGTCGTTTCAAGTTGGTATCAGAGCCCTGGTTTGAGGGATTCGGATACACCTCCGGGTGCATCTGAACTCAAACTAAGGGAAAGATAAAAAGATTTTCAAAAAGAAAAATGTTTTCGAATGAGATTTTGAAAAACACTTAGAAAGAAAAGAATTTTTAAACAAGATAAGGGTGTGGTGCATGCGATCAGCCGAGCTCAAGTAAGTACTCCCAAATTACCAATACAAATTTTATTATTATGATTAATTGTTTCAGCTTCAGTAGAACAGCATGCTAGTATAGGACTAAGGATCTTGGAGGATGCCTTATGTGCCTGCTTTATGTGTTACAACTTTATGAGAATTGCATGCTAGTATTGAGTAAACAGCAGTAGGATAGCCTGTTTAGGTTATGCCTGGTAGCGCGAGCTTAGCATTGTATGCTAGAGTAGCTTCTCGTTATGAGAATAGTTTTGCCTGAGTATGTTTCCCTTATCCGAATGCTGCTTGCTTTGTGCTTTGTGGGACTCTGAGTGGTGGGAGTTAGCCATTAGGTGAATACGCCACATCACATGTGATCAGGGTTGAATAATCTCAGAGTACTGGATTTGGCCCTATTGCGCAGCTCTTGTCTGAGTCCAACCGTTGTAGGGACGAGTCTTTTACTCGAAGGATTATCTGAGCCTCATTGTATGTGATGGTATTCAGGTGGTGGCTAATCAGCATTACAAGGAGGCCTTCGGCAGCTGAGGACTGGTATGAGTGGAGTCAGCGATTTCCCTAGGGTAAGCCTAGGATGAGAGTAGCAGAGATCAGTAGTAGTAGAAGTGACTTGGTGGAGTCAAGGCGGTTCTTGAGGAAAGTACGGATAGATGTGGAAGGTAGTATGGGCCCGTACTACTGAAAGCAGAGGATCCGTACTCGAATCAAGGAAGGCCGAGACAAGACCAGGAAGCTAGTAGTAGTATCAATGATCCCTTGAGATATTTCAGTTTTCTGATATTGCTATGATGTGTTTCAGTATGGTGGTTTTGCGTCTGAGGACAGCAGCCGGCAGTGGAGGTGCCGGGGAGGGATCAGGATCAAGCTCGGGAAACGAGCACATGGATGAGCAGACCAGAGAGTTTCTTTCTTTAGAGATTACTCGTATCATTTTAGAGCAGACTCCTGTGATCTTCGGTTCGATCAAGGAGGGGATCCTAGAGCTGATGGATGAGAGATTGGGCACCTTCCGTGCCGAGGTGGCAGCCATGATGGGGTCGCGCACACTTACTTTCAGGGAGTTCAGGGCATGTGGAGCTCCAGACTATCATGGGGCACGGGACCCCATAGCGAGTACTAGATGGTTGGCGGATGTGGCCAACGCATTCCGCACTAGCAGGTGTCCCGAGGGGGACAAGGTCAGATTGGCGTCCTGTCTTCTGAAGGACAGGGCACGGGATTGGTGGGAGGAGGTCGGACATACTATGGGAGATGATGCAACATTGGATGCAATGACCTGGGCTGATTTCTCTACCAGGTTCAGGGCTGAGTTTGCACCAGTTATTGTGTCACACCCCAAAACCGATAACGGCGGAATACGTTTCGGGGTGGATGACGTAGTGAACAGTATCATCACAATTGCATAATAGTAGAAACAAGAAACATACAACCATTGCATTACATAGTGAATTTAATTACAAGTGTGTTTTGTAATGTTTAACAATCACCCAAAAGTAAATCAAAAATAAGAGATGGGTCTTGTGTGCTCCACCTTCTCCAAAAATGCTGCGTCTGTACCTGTCTATCTTTGACCTGAAGATACAAGTTATTTTGAAAACGAATATCAGCATAAGGCTGGTGAGTTCATAAGAGTTTAGTGTGAATTTTTGTATACAAAGCCTTTGTGCTAAAAATGTATCATTTATGTTCATAAGTAGTAGAAACTTAGAAAATCCCATATTTTCCAGAAAATGCATTGTAAGTGACAATCTGTGAGAAGTATGCATTCTTCATTTCTTTGAAACGGTTTATTGTAAAAATATATTGGCAAATCCCCAAATAACAAATGTGATAGAATAGGTTAAGCCTGTAATCAGTGATAGAGGTGCAAGCTCCCTTTAGTGATAGATACTTACTTACTTCGGGATGTAGTTTAGCATTCAGTGTAGTATTTTAGAGTAGTTGTAGTGTATTCCTTGCATATTACTAATAGTGAGGATAATAGAGGATCCCATGACCTTCCCGGTCATGCACAGTATAGTGAAGTAGTGGCATCCCTGGGCCTGCACGGCGCGGACTGAAATTAACAGTCGGGATGTAATAGCGTCTGCTCCGTATAGATCTATACATGTAGAGTCGTCTCCCTGCTGGAAACACCGGGCGTAGTGGATAGCGAATAGAGTATCTCGTAGCGGGTTAGTGTATTATTGTTTGTTTAGTGTTTTCTCTAATGTTATAGTGTAGTAATCTTTTAGTATTGATCATAGTGTATTCTCTTACTAGTGTATCGCCTAGTAATAGTAAGTATTATAGTGTAGATAGAAATGACTTTCGCGAGTAGTAGCTGTAGCAACCGTAACTATACCTATTATAGTTATCTTAGTGAGGACGGTTCTTGGCATGTTAGTGACTTTAGTATTAAGTGAACACGGTAACATTCGTATCCCACACTGATATACAGATTATATAACTAAGAAATCAACGACAGTCGGACGGATAACTACTACCCTAAGCCCACAATCAAACAAGAACAGGAAATAAGGCGAGATATCGGTCCTAAGTCCTCCAAGTCTTACTTATATAAATATACCAGAGTGGTTACATTTTATAAGTAGATTGATTAAATAAAAGTATTTTTCCAAAAGAACATTTAAAATCTGACTCACTGTTTAAAATAGTTTGAAAAGGGTAAAACCCGTTTATAAGGCATAAGGACAAATCACATGTGATTTGAACTAAAGGTAATGAATCACATGTGATTAATCCTTGTAACGCGGAAATCGTTCTGTAAAACTTTACATAAACATTTATAAGCAACTTGTATTTCCCCCTAAAACATTTAAACATTTGAAAGGTTCATTAAGGGGTATGAACTCACCTGAAATCGCGGAAATCGGGTGAATCGGGTAAATCGGGTAGAAGTGTCGATTGAGCGTTTGGTACCAAATAACCACTTGAGCACCTTTTAGGACCCTAATTGTCATATGAAATATGTATTTTACAAGAAGTTAATCATCTTATGCTTTTCATTATAGTATTTGGACATTCTAGCATCGTTTTCGGGGTTTTAAGGCCTAGAAAGGGTTCCCGGGAGTGGTACAAGGCCATGAATGATTTACGGGAGGGTCCATGAGTTCACTCTCTTAGAGTTTATGGCCCAAAGGCCATCCTTTGGGAGTTTACGGCCGTAAGCCCCCTAGGCTTGGCCGTAAACTCATGTGACACTCCAAAATGTATGTTTAGGGCCTTATCTCACTTCCTTAATTTAATGGTATGTGTTTTGGACTAAGAGGGAAGGATTAAACATCATAATTTGTGACATTTTTGGGGATTTTATGGCCAAGACTTGTTCTTAGGCCGTAAACTCCATTTAATCCATCCAAATGGTTGTTTTAATGGTACAACATGGTCTCATACACCTTAGATAAATCATATAAGGCCTAGAAATGAGTTTTGGGACAATTTGGCATCAACTTTTGGGGAGTTTACGGCCCAAGAACATCCTTGGCCGTAAACTCTTCATTTTGCATCCAAATGTGAAGTTTAATGGTACAACACACCTCCAAAGGCCTTAGCTAAAATCCTTACATGCATTTGAGTGGTTTAGGGACTTGTTTGACACAACTTTTTGGGTGTTTACGGCCCAAGCTTAAGCTAGGCTGTAAACTCCTCATTTTGTCCTCAAATGGAGTTGTTTGATGCATTTAAGTGTTCCTTGGAGTCAAGTCTAATTTACCAAACATCCTAGAAGAGTTTTTGGGGCTTTAAACATAGATTTATGGGGTGTTTGAGGTGTTTACGGCCTAAGCACAAGCTTGGGCCGTAAACTCCTTTTTACATGTCAAATCCTTGTGTTTTAGTGTCCAAACTCTTCTAGATATATGCCTTAATTAGTATACTAGCTTAAAGGAAGGAAAAACATGGTCTTTGGCATGATTTTGGGGGTTTACGGCCTAAGGAGCTTCTTAGGCCGTAAACTCCTTTTTGGACCTTGAATTCTATGATTTTGGCTTCTAATTTCAGTAAAGTATGTCTAGATTAAGATAGGGGATGAGTACTTACGTTTGGAAGTCGGAAATTAGCGGAATTGGGGTCGATTTCGGGTCTAGAGAGAGAAAGTAGAGAGAGAGTGGGTGTGTGGTAAAAGAGTATTCAAATGTTGTGCACACCCATTTCATATGCCTCGGGTTTCGCACCCGATACACGGCTACCCGATGTTTAAAGTTAACTGGGTTAAAACTTTTTACCCGGGTGAAGTGGTTGAAAAGGTAATACAACTCTATTAGGTTAAACGGGGTTAACACATACAAGTTATATTTCTTATGATAATATTAAGCCATGCATGAATTTAGATATTCGGATATTGACTATTCCAAATATTACATAACGTATAGTGATACGTCCCGTTAGTGAAAATGGGATTTGTAACGGAAAATAGATTTGGGGTTGTCACATATTGAGGTGTAGCAGTTAGCCAGAGAGTTTCAGGACCTCACCCACACTACGGAGACCGTGGCGGAGATCACCGCCAAGTTCAGGGAGAGGGCTCTTCTTGTTCCTCAGTATGCAGCCGATGAGGAGATGAAGAAGGCCCGTTATCATGAGATGTTGCGGAGCGATATCCGCCAGTTTGTGAGCCGGTCCAGCTGTAAAACGCTGGACGACATGATTGCTAGGGCTCGAGAGAGGGAAATTGATCTCGAGATGGAGAAGAAGAGGAAACCAGAGGCGGTTTCGGGTTCAGGAGGTTCGGGCAAAAAGCCCAAGGTTTCAGATCACAGGTCCAGGTCTCAGCCGAGCCACAGCCGTTGTGGCAGGTGTGGGAAGATGCACGATGGGGTGTGCAAGGCAGGGAGTTCCGGCTGTTTCAAGTGCGGTTGGACTGGGCATTTGAGCAGGGATTGTACGGCCCCTGCTACTGCTGTTGCAGCATCAGATCTGATTTGCTTTCAGTGCAATCAGAGGGGACATAAAAAGTCCCAGTGTCCGAGTTTAGCTGCAGTAGGGAAGGTGGTGGCACCTGCCCCTGCTACCTTGAGGATTACAGATGGCCGGCAGGGCCGAGCTGAGGCGCCAGTGGCGAAGAGTAGAGCGTTTCAGATGACAGCAGAGGAGGCGCGAGCGACTCCTGATGTGGTGATGGGTATGTATCTTCCCTTCATCTCTTTATTTTATTGATTGATTATTGCTTATGATTGTATGTTTTATATAGGGTCGTTCTCTGTGAATGGCATTTCTGCTATGGTATTATTCGATTCGAGGGCTACCCGATCATTCGTATCGCTTGCGCTTAGCAAGAGATTTAGCAGAGCTCCAGGGGAGCTGGATTGTCCATTAGAGGTTGAGATAGCAGATAATAGGACCGTGAGGGTCGGCAGAGTGCATAGAGGGTGTTCCCTTAAGTTGTTTGATGAGCAGTTCTTAGTGGACCTAGTTCCTATTCCCCTGCGAGGGAAAAAGGTTATTGTGGGCATGGATTGGCGAAGCCCCAATGGGGCGGTGATTGATTGTGAGCTTCAGCTAGTGAGGGTTCGCACTCCCAGTGGGGGAGAGTTAGTGATTCAGGGCGAGAGGCCACAGCGCGGACCGACCTTTTGTTCCGCCGCAAGGGCGAGGCGCTACTTTCAGCAGGGTCGCGTTGGTTATGTAGCTTATGTCTTGGATGCCCGGGAGAAGGGCAAGACGACAGTTGATGATGTTCCGATAGTGCGAGACTTCCCAGATGTATTTCCCGAGGATTTACCGGGGATACCTCCTGAGAGGCAGGTTGAGTTTGGGATCGACCTGATTCCTGGTGCGGCTCCGATAGCCAAGGCACCGTATCGCCTAGCTCCCCCTGAGATGCAGGAGTTGTCTACGCAGCTGCAGGAGCTGCTAGACAAGGGTTTCATCCGGTCGAGCAGTTCGCCTTGGGGAGCGCCTATCCTGTTTGTGAGGAAGAAGGATGGGTCGCATTGTATGTGTATAGATTATCGGGAGTTGAATAAGGTGACGGTGAAGAACCGTTACCCACTTCCGAGGATAGATGATTTGTTTGGCCAGCTTTAGGGAGCGTCTTGGTTCTCCAAGATCGATCTACGCTCCGGGTATCATCAGATGCGGGTTAGGGATGAGGATGTGCAGAAGACTGCTTTCAGGACCAGATATGGTCATTATGATTTTGTGGTGATGCCATTTGGGCTCACCAATGCCCCAGCCGCATTCATGGATCTCATGAACCGCGTGTGCAGGCCGATGCTGGATCGGTCAGTGATAGTATTCATAGATGATATCTTGGTATATTCCAAGACGCAAGAGCAGCACGAGGAGCACCTGAGGGAGGTGCTGGAAGTTTTGAGGAGGGAGAGACTTTTCGCAAAGTTCTCCAAGTGTGAGTTCTGGTTGCGCGAGGTGCAGTTCCTTGGTCATCTCGTCAACCAGAAGGGTATTCTGGTGGATCCGGCCAAGATAGAGGCCGTGATGTAGTGGGAGGTCTCGAAGTCTCCATCTGAGATTCGGAGCTTCCTAGGGTTGGCAGGGTATTACCGGAGATTCATTCAGGATTTCTCCAAGATAGCAGTGCCGCTCACCCGACTGACCAAGAAGTCGGTGGTATTTCGTTGGGGGCCTGAGCAGCAGGCAGCGTTCGAGACCCTCAGACAGAGGTTGTGCGAGGCTCCGATCCTTACCTTGCCAGAGGGAGTAGAGGACTTCGTAGTCTATTGTGATGCCTCAATCACAGGTATGGGAGCAGTGTTGATGCAGCGAGGTCATGTGATAGCTTACGCCTCGAGACAGTTGAAGCCTCACGAAGCTAACTATCCTACCCATGATTTAGAGCTGGGGGCGGTTGTGTTTGCCCTCAAAATTTGGAGGCATTATCTTTATGGGGTCAGTTGTACTATCTACACTGATCACAAGAGTTTGAGGTACCTTATGGATCAGCCGAGTCTGAACATGAGGCAGAGGAGGTGGTTAGATGTGCTGAAGGATTATGATTGTGAGATCCTTTACCATCCAGGGAAGGCCAACGTGGTGGCCGATGCCCTAAGCCGAAAAGTGTCGGCAACCCCTATCAGAGATTTGTGTTTGAGGATGATAGTGATTACTCCGTTATTGGAACGGATCAGGGAGGCTCAGGTCAAGGGCCTCAAGGAGGAGAGGCAGAAGTGTGAGAGGATAGTGGGCCGAGTATCTTCGTTTGATTATGACAGTCGGGGATTGCTGACACTTCATGGGAGAGTGTGGGTACCGTACTGGGGAGGAGTACGACAGGTGTTGATGGATGAGGCTCATAAGTCTCGATTTTCTATCCACCCAGGGGCGACGAAGATGTATTGAGATCTTCGACCCGATTATTAGTGGCCCTGCATGAAGCGGGATGTCGCTTGGTATGTTGAGAGGTGCCTGACCTGCAGGAAGGTCAAGGCGGAGCACCAGAGGCCTCACGGCAAGATGCAGCCGTTAGACATTCCCGTGTGGAAATGGGAGGACATCACCATTGATTTTGTCACCAAGCTTCCCAGGACCGCACGAGGAGTGGATTCGATATGGGTAGTAGTGGATCGGTTGACGAAGAGTGCTCATTTTATCCCGATCCAGGAGAGTATATCGGCAGAAAAGTTAGTCGATATATATGTGCGCGAGATCGTGGCACGTCATGGAGTGCCGGTATCGGTGGTGTCAGACCGAGATGTCTGTTTTACATCCAGATTCTGGAAGCGGTTTCACGACGAGATGGGTACTCGTCTTCATTTCAGCACCGCTTTCCACCCTCAGACGGACGGGCAGAGTGAGAGGACGATTCAGACTCTCGAGGACATGCTCAGGGCATGTGTTCTAGACTTCGGTGGCAGTTGTGATACGTACCTTCCGTTAGCGGAATTTTCGTATAACAACAGTTATCATGCGAGCATTGATCGACCTCCCTTTGAGATGCTTTATGGGAGGAAGTGCAGGACCCCGATTTGTTGGGGCGAGGTAGGTCAGCGAGTCATTGGAAGCACATAGGTGGTGCTCAAGACGACCGAGTTGATCCAGCAGGTCCGTAGTAGACTGCAGACTGCGCAGAGTCAGCAAAAGAGTTACGCCGATAGGAGGCGTTCAGACTTGGAGTTCCGGGTGGGTGATATGGTCCTTCTAAAGGTATCACCTTGGAAGGGTGTTATCAGGTTCCGGAAGAGGGGCAAGTTGGGTCCCAGGTTTATTGGTCCTTTCAGGGTTTTGGCCCGGGTGGGTCGGGTTGCTTATCGGTTGGGTCTTCCTGAGGAGCTTAGTCAGATCCACAACACTTTCCATGTATCTCAGTTGAGGAAGTGTTTGGTGGATGAGTCAGCAGTCGTTCCCCTAGAGGATATTCAGGTTAATAGCAGCCTGAATTATATTGAGAGACCGGTCGTGATTCTGGACCGGAAGACAAAGACCTTGAGGAACAAGGAAATTCAGTTAGTGAAAGTGCAGTGGCAGCACCGGAAGGGGTCTGAGTGGACGTGGGAGGCTGAGGAGGAGATGAGAGAGCACTATCCGGAGATATTTGCAGATTCATCCGTAGCAGACTTCGAGGACGAAGTCTGAGCCAAGTGGGGGAGAATTGTAACGACCCGTCCCCGGTATGATGATTCCATAATATTTAATTAGAAGTTTGCAAGAGGGACTCGGTGAGTTCATAGCCTGACTCGCCGAGTAGGGACGGGATTTCGAGCACGTGTTAGTCGGCGACTCGGCGAGTCCATATTCGGGACTCGGCGAGTCTGCCTGCCTGGGAGAAACCCTAAATCCCCGGGTTGCTCACTATTTAATCCACCTTATAGCCCCCAATCTCGCCTCCTTCACCCTCAAAAAGCTGTGAAAAAACCCTAATCCATCCTTGAGTGATCTAAGTGTTCTTGTGTTAAATTTTGAAGGCTTGAAGAAGGAGAAGAAGAAAGGAGCAAGGAGAAGAGGTGTAGAGCAAAGATCCAAGGGCAAATCAGAGTTCTTTGAGGTATTCTTCGGATTCCCTCCTGTTTTATGCTTTTAACCTCCATTAGAACTCTTCTAGATCTAGTTTGATGCTTCTCTCAAGCCTTATGATTGTATGGATGCCCTATTATGTCGAGATATCCTTAGATCTGTTCATTTAGGAGTTGTAGAGCCCAGATCTATTGCCTTTTTGAAGTTATCTTGCATGAAAACCCTAGATCTAGCCTTTATTATGCTTTTTGAGCCATTTTAGCTTCATGGATGCATATGGGCACGTAAAGATAGAATCTTTACGTGCTAATCGAGTTAAGGGAGTCCAGATCTACTAGTTTTATACACTGGATTCAAGTAGAATCGTGTTTTGAGCTGCTGCATGCAAGCGACTCGGCGAGTCGGAAGAACGACTCGGCGAGTCGAGTCGCGAGTCCCCGTTTTTCCCCTTTTGAGTGATGACGAGTGGAAGCCTGTGAGTAGTAGAGTGGACTCAGTGAGTCGGAGAGCAGACTCAGTAATGGAGGGACTCGGCGAGTTGTTCATACAACTCGGCGAGTCCAAGGCAATCTTCTTAAGCTCAAGAACAACTCGTCGAGTTGTTCATATGACTCGGTGAGTCGGATGAAGATTGTCTGAGTTCTTGGATAGAGAGAGTACTCGTCGAGTCGATGCCATACTCGACGAGTGGCCACGAGTGGGGTTGTGAAATGAGATTAGAGACTCGGCGAGTTGGTGGCCCAACTCGGCGAGTCAGGTCAACTGTGGGTTGACTTTGACCGGGAGAGTTGACTTTGACCAAGGGTAAAAGAGTCATTTTACCCCAGTGCAGTGTTTAGTATTTGATTGAGTGTGTTTATGGCCTTGTAGCCGGGGAGATACCGGAGCAGCAACAGTTAGCTTCCAGAGCCATTCACACAGCAGCCAGTTCACGAGGTGAGTTTCCTTCCAGTAGTAACGGGTCTAAGGCCACAATGCCGGCCCGTTTAGCTAGCAGTCAGCTTCGGATCTCGATCCGATGTAGTAGTTAGTATGCTTGATGCCTTCGTGGTTCAGACAGGATATGTGTTTATGCCAGTTGATATGTTTATGCTATGTTCAGTCAGCTTCGGACTTCGGTCCGATGTAGGGGACAGAGGTTCAGTCAGCTTCGGACTCCGGTCCGATGTAGGGGACGTAGGTCCCAGTCAGCTTCGGACTTCGGTCCGATGTCTCAGTCAGCTTCGGACTTCGGTCCGATGTCCTAGTCAGCTTCAGACTCGGTTCGATGTAGGGGACGAAGATCCCAGTCAGCTTCGGACTTCGGTCCGATGTTCCAGTCAGCTTCGGACTTCAGTCCGATGTAGGGGGCAAGGCCCCGGTTAGCCGGACTTCGGTCCGATGCAGTGGGCAAGGCCCAGTATGTGCTTTATATGTTTGTGTGATATGTGGTAGTTTGGGGGAGCTCACTAAGCTTCGTGCTTACAGTTTCAGTTTTGGTTTCAGGTACTTCCGCAAGCAGAGGGAAGGGCTCGGGATGATGGCATCTCACACACCACAGCCACAGTTTTTATCCTGGGAGTTGATCAGTTATCTTATATATGTTTTGATACAGTCATGACACGGTTTTCTCATTTGTATTTTAGTATGGTTTTGAGATTTGCAACGCATGGTTTTATTATGATATACTCCGTTTTATGATTATGGTTATATTAACAATGAAATTTTCGGGCCGTATTTTTGGGTCGTTTCACAGACCACACAAAAGTTAAAACACTTTGCAAATATAAGTAGTAATATGTAATATAAAGTCAAAGAGCAAAGTCTTTCATGTACCTTAGTTGGCGACTGAAACATCAATGAAGCGAAAGGTGAATGTAAGGCCATCTTCTGTTTTATCCCTGTTAACAAAAGTATTATTATAAATAAAATAATAGAAAAATGAGCTATACAAAAGCTGGGAATGGAAAAGGTCAGAAAAAAAGAGAGTATATTTGCTTACCCCTTTTCTTTTAAAGGAGCCTTATTTGCAAGTCTAGCTGTTTGAACAGCAGATCAGCAGATGCAGCTTCAAGAGTTGCTCGTAGAATCTCACAAATAAGTTGTTGGCATTCACTCTGTCATATATACAGTTAAAGATCATGAACTATATAATGAATATTCATAAGATAGTAAAAAGAGTAAAGAAGTAATTACCTGCAACAGTCATGGAAAAGCCAATAGTGTAGCCTCCTCTGTCCTTAGATGATTCAGAATCAGGGTTCCCAGAAATCTCAGTCACCATGGATTTCAGTTTGTTCATTGGTGCTTTTTGAGAAGATTTTAACTCAAGAAGCTCTCCAACAACCACATGGTTATCTGCAAAATATACTCACTCAGTCACAATCACAAATGATGATTACATGATTAGTAACTTATATAGCTATACTAACCAAATATCCGAACAATAGCATCTAGAATAGAATCAAGAAGTTCCTTTGCTGCATTCTGTGCAGCTCCCATGGAAGCCATCATAGGTGAGACATCGCTGACTGCTAATAATGTTCCAGCTAACAATGACCCGTTTTGATGTTTATGTTTTGGTAACTGGTAGCTTTGCAACTGCCCTTTTACATAATGAAGACCTGTTGTAGCAGTTCAGGCAGTCCGCCAATACAAAATATATTTCATTCAGTAATAAAATTTCAACTGAATACTAGTAGTATTTTGAACTTTTCAAACATTAAAAACAATTATGATGATCGATGTTTAATTAAAAACTAAATAGTAAATAACATACACTTTCATATTCAACGACTTTTGCCTTTCCACCAACAAAGTAATCATTTACTAGAGCATTAAAAGCAATGGGTTCATCCTCCCAAACAGAGACATCAAGACCATAAGCTATAGGAAAGTACTCCCCTGAAGAACAAAAGAAATATAGGTCATATGGACACATATTCTATTTCTATTTAAATATTCAACTCCTAATTAAACTTACTGTTGTAAGTAGCCACCTCAAAGGGACATGGGGAGATATTCATTCCATCAAATGAAGCACATATCTTGTAAGTTCAAACATTCATTGCCATGTAGAGGCCAATGTATGTCTCATCCCTATTGTCTACAAACAATAGAACCATGAAAAACGGTTTATTGATTGAATCAGGCTCCAGTGTCAATTTGGACAATTTCAACTGTATGAATTTACAAAATAAAGATGAATTGTATGAATTTACAAAATAAATCATACATGTGTTACATGTGCATCTGATTGAAATGTGTGGTGATTGTTGATGAAATCGACGAGGCTTTTGCTTCCTCCTGGAGAACTTCCTGGTCTCTGATCAAATCAAGGGCATTATGAGGTTTAGTGACCTATTATTATGTTCAAGTTTTACAATAAAGAGAATCATATGAAAATGCATTTGATTCCATCTGTCATTCAGTTCCAAACCTTCAACTAAATCAGTTTAATTGTTTTAGTTTTTCCCTGAGGCAAAAGTCGAAAGATGAGAATAATGAATTTGAGACATTGGAAGTTACTATTTATGACTCGAAAATCTAAAGAACTTTATATGACTATGATGTGTGTTTATGTGGAAATCTCATAATAAATTTAACAAACAGATTAATTCCACACAGATTCATGATATACATTGGAAAACAAAATCACTACGCAATAACTATATAATCAATCTCGATTCAAAAGTTTCAGCTGTCAAACAAATGGATTATTATGTGAATGAAGTCTTCGCAACGAATACGACATAGAAACAAATTAATTCTCCAATAGATTCACGATATACATACAATAACTAAATCAACACGAAATTGTCATACATACCATCTGGAATTTCGATATTTCAGCTGCGGGTATAAATGGATTAAAGTTGCCCATGAAGCAACTATCAGATCGCACCTTCATCTTGTTTATAATCAACAATAATGAAGCATTGATCAGTGGTAGATTTCAGATGAATTGATGGTGGATATTAATCTGGAGGCAGTAAGAAGACGCTAAGGAAGAACGTGAACGAGCAATTTTGAAACGGGAGGCAGATTTGAAATTCTTCTTGGTGGAGCCGCTCAATTTCGAAACCCTAGCTTTTGTTTTCAACAAATCGAGCCGATTTGGGAAGTTTCAGAAAATCCGATGTGCGATTGCAGGGAAGATGGAGATGAGGAGAATAGATATGGTGGAGAGATAGATAGAGAGAGAGATCTGACAAGGAATGGTGATTATGTACAAGTCAATTTCTATAACCCTAAAATGCCCCAAATTCCATTTAATTTTGATGCCCCCGTCACTTTATTTTCCACTTATTTACAAAAATGCCACAATACATCTTGACCATCCCTTTTTTTGATCCAACACTTCACTTTTGGTTCTCGGGTTCTCGGAAAACTATGAGTTCTCAAATGATCATTCATATATATATATATATATATATATATATATATATATATATATATATATATATATTATTTTGATTAAATTGAGCCCATAAACATGGATGAGCCCATATCGATATACCTTTGTACTTGGTATCCTAAAACCTACACGTGTACTATGCGTACTCATTTTTTAAAGTAAAGAAAACATGGCTTTAGCATATTTTTAATTAAATTAATGGTCTTTAATAAATATATTATAACTTATTAAGAATATTTGGAATTAATCGTCTAAATTACAATATATATATATATATATATATATATATATATATATATATATATATATATATATATATATATATATATATATATATATATATATATATATATATATATATATATATATTAGTTTATGCCAAACTAAAAGCATGTTAAATATCGACACTTGTTTACTTATTTATGAAGTATAGTTGGAAAATAATTATTTTAAGTGGTAAATAATTATTAATTATAACGAAAAGTGTAAAGGGTTAAATAAATTATGTCTATGTTAAGTCCTTTTGGCGAAGAAAGAGGAATCACCGAAATTATCTTTTGTGTTAGTTGAATTTATTATGTTGGTAGATCAAAAATGGTTCAAGGTTAATTCCTCTCATCCAACGGGCATAAGGGAAGAGGCTAGAGAGTAGAGACAATGTAAAGGACTTGGGGACGGGGATAGTCAACCACACCCCATTTCTAACTCTTAAGTATACAAGGCTATTCTTGATGGTTTTGAGTAAATGAGCTTCATCCCTATTTATAGGGACTTTTCACCTCCTCTTAGGAAGTTTCTAAAAAATAGAACACTTTTAGAGAGAGAAACAAAAGGAACTTCTACTGTCATTTTTATTTCCTTTTTAAATTTAAAAAAAAGTGAATGCGTGCAAGAAGATTCTCAAAGGATCCAATTGTTAAATCTAGGTGCACCAAGCCAACAGTTCAACAAATCTTTACTATTCATCTCATGAGAAAAGAAAATATGATAAGGGTGAATACCGTTAAGGTTCTTGCCCCTGATCTTGTTAAGTATGGGTACAACGAATGGCTTGAAATTGCCAATATTATTGTAACACCCAGTCCATGTATTATTTACATTTTGGTACCTTATATATTGAATTACTGCTTTTGGACCTTGTTATTAAGGAATTTATAGGAATGAGGGACCATTTTTGCCAACTTTAGATTTTGGAGGCGGAGCCCGAACGTGGGACGTTCCCCTGAGGAACGCACTGCGTTTCCACACTGAATGCAAACCCTATTTTTTAGGGTTTAGGACCTATATAAACAACATTATGACTCAAGCCCTGGCCTCCTTACCAGCCTCTCAACCTCAGAAACCCTAGATAGCATCCTTTTCTCATTCTTGTGTGTGTTTGGCCTTGTGAAGCTTGTTTTGGAGCTTAGAAGCTTGAAAGAAGGAAGGAGAAGCTAGTGAAGAGGAACTTACATATCTTAAGCTCATAGATCCGGGATAGCATCATCATTTGGGACTCTTTGAAGGTATAAAGCTCACTACTTTTCTTAAGTATGCTTAGATCTAGTGTAATGATGTTTTGGACCTTTTTACTCCCAAGAATGGATATTTATGACTCAAATTCGTTTATAGGCCTAGGGTTGCCACCCTTGATGCTAATGGTGTCCCTACATCAATAAAGTTTCGATCTTTAAGATCTTAATGGGTTCATGCAAGAGTTAGGACCACATTTATGGAAGTTGATTGTTATTTCTTGAGATTTGGAATTATGGGAACATGAAAAGTCACCAAGTCCGTGACTTTATGATTCTAGAGGTCCTAGATAGCTTGGATCTGTGATTGGATAGCATGGCTTAAGCATTAAGTGCTTAATGGACCGCTTTTGACAACTGGACGCGAACGCCCTACATAGGTCTTGGGAATGTGTTGCGTTCTCACTGGGACTCACAATCTGAACCAAGAAGGAACGCCCAACATTCGTTGCATTAGTGGGCCTTTTTGGGCCATTTCCTTGGACTAGATGATAATGGGCCTTAGTGGATTATTCTTTTGGGCTGGTAATGGATTTTATTGCATATTGGATTTGAGGGAAGGCCCATTTGAGAAGTTGGGCCCAATTTAGAAAATTAAGCCATAAGTGGGCTTGATGAGAATATATGGATTTGGGCCTTCATGTTATGGATTTGGGCCTAGGTCATGGATCCATTTAGATTAGGGGTAAAATGGTCATTTTACCCTAAGAAGGATTGTTTGGATTTTGACTAAGTGTTATTTGGTAATGATAGCTCGGAGAGTCGTGGGAGCAGCTGATAGAGATTCCTTATCGAGAGATTCAGCAACCAACTTTGTGAGGTGAGTTTTCCTCCAGTAGGAACGGGTCGAAGGCACAAATGTTGGCCTGTTTATATATGTTAGCATATGTAGGACTTAGGTCTGATGCCGAGGTTAGCCTGATGTAGGTTATATGTTTCCGGACTTCAGTCCAATGCCGAGGAAAGCCCGAGGAATGTTTGTATGCTTGATGACTTCGTGATTCTTGCATGTGTTGGTTTATATGTTCCGGGCTTCGGTCCAATGTCGAGGCAAGCCCAATGAATATTTAGCTTATATGTTATGTTTATATGTTCCAGGCTTCGGTCCGATGTCGGGGCAAGCCCGATGAATGTTTATATGTTTATGTTATGTGTTTATGTTATATGCTTGTTGATATGTTATATGTATACCAGACTTCGGTCCGATGTCGGGCGGGGCCCGATGCTGGATTCGTCCGATGCCGGGCGGGGCCCGATGTAATGAGCAAGGCCCAATGTATGCTATTATGTGATTATGTGTATGGTATGTGGTAGTTTGGGGAGACTCACTAAGCTTCGTGCTTATAGTTTTCAGTTTTGGTTTTAGGTACTTCCGCTAGTAAAGGTAGGGAGAGCTCGGGATGATTGCATGGCACACACCACAGTGTTTAGCCTGGGATGATTTACTCTGATGTTTTGACATATGATTTTGATATATTGACAGATGTTATGATATTTTTGAGATACACGATTTATGACTTTTATATGATGAATGATACTTATGGTTTTTATTAATGATTTAAAATGAAAATTTTGGCCCGCATTTTTGGGATGTTTCGATTATCAAGGGGCACATGGGCATTCATGCTCAAGAGTTGAAAATGGCACTGAACCTAATGATGAAAAAAGTTCAACATCTCAATCTTGTTCTTTCTAGTGCATCTGCTTCGACATCTTCTTCCAGAACTCCTCCCGCTCCTCTATCAGATCAAAGACGAAAAAGGGCTAAAATGCAAATTATTTGTTGCCACTTGGATCTTTTGTGATAAATAAGTTCTTGCCAAGAGGGATTGAGAGTGAATAATATAAATTTGTTCGATCCCCGGTGCATGTATTGTTCTATAAACATGGTAATGGAGCTATATGCTTTATGCGTTTTGCTGACATCCCTAAAGCTCCAACTGAACATCTATTCCATATAATGATGGTTTATATGAAACAAAAGGCTGCTGATTGCGTCTACTGGTTACTATCTTTTGAGCTTAACAAAAGAAGGGGGAACTGCTAAAAAAATGATTACAAATGGATCATGCCTGAAGTTATTAGTGAAGCAGATAGGGTTATGACTTCAGGCCATGATGTTTTTGGTAGGTATTCTTAGAGGTTTTGACATCATCAAATCGAGGACATTGTAAGGTCAAACCTTATAAGTTGATGAGTGTCAAACCGATATCATGCTGACTATCATACAATGTATCCATATGTTATATAGCCTGTCAACGCGAACGTTAAGGTTTACTTGTGCATGAAGCTTCTGATCTGAGATCTTAGTCATTAGGATCATATTTTGTATAAAATTGTATATATCCCTAATTTGTAGGTATTTCCACATATTAGTTATTATCTTAGTATATAATTTATCCTAGGGTTAATAGTTTTGTAAGCCGCTTTGTGCAAACATCTCTTCATGAGATTTCTTAGTGAAAACCTTAATCATAATCCGTTTCTGATAAATACTTTGTGAAAACTTGTGTTACTATTTGCTTGTTCATCTTACGATCCAATAAATATGTTTTTTTTTCTATTATTTGAACTTTCCGTTCGTAGATTTCAAAAAATAATTTTTCTTCGAAAAGTAACTTTAATCATAATCCATTAAGGCTGCCACTTTATTAGTTTGTAGTAGCTTTGTAGTTGAAATGGAAGACATATATACTAGAGAATTGAAAGCAATGCTGGAGTTGACATTGCTTGGCAAGTTTTTTTTTTTTTTTTTTTTTTTATTTTATTTTATTTTTTTTTAATATATGTCCTAATCTTTACTTTTTAGCCCTTGTTATTTTTTCGGTTTTGGTTTCTTATTTTTAACTTTCTAATATATCACTTTCACCCTCTCAATTTTTTAAATTTTCGTGTTTAGTATATATATAATTTAATTTTTCTTAATTAATTTCGTTCTTTAACTTATAAAAATAAATTTTTTTACGTGTAGTATGTGTCGGTATATATTCAATATAGTGAACATCTCGATGTAACTTGTAGAATTTTCGTTACATGATTTTTTTTATGTGCATATCGGTATAAATTCGAGTTTTTCGACGTTTTGACTTAATTTTTTTTTGAAGTGTTTGTGTTTATTTTTATTTACGATTCGTCACTTCCTACGTATCAGATCACATATAAAAAATCTTAGTTGCTAGTTTTTATGTACATGTCGGTATAAACTTGGTTTTCTTTACCTTTCTATGTAATTTATTTTTTTCATTTTTGTTCTTCTTCATCCCCTCGACTTTCTAAACTTTTGTATTTACCTATCCGCCGATATTTTTCTCAGTGGTATCGGACTTATATATTTATTTACCAACACAATGATATCTAACTTTTACCAATACAATCGTTAAATATCAATTTACAAAATTTATTTGCGCTGTCATAACGTGCGACAAACAAAATACTAGTTAATCTTTTAAAACCTACTTATTCATCTACCGCGTAGCTTTTAAACCATACATGAATTATATTTATTATTTAAAACAATTGTAATTGTGCGCTCATAAGGAAGTAGAAAAATAGTTTCGAGCACTTTTATTTATAAAAGGGTGAATTAATATTAGCATTTAATTTTCAAGCGATAGAATGCAACAACTCAATGTCTTAGGCCATAGAGTATGGAAGCTAAAAACTGAAGACTTTCAATCTTTAAAGCTCGAAATTAGTGAACAGACCCTCGTATTCGTTTGCTGAATATGGAAATGTTAAGGAAAAAACCGAAAAGCTGGAAAATGTTTTTAGAAAAAACATCATAAATGGTCCTTGTGGTTTCTTAAAATCTGAAGTTTAGTCCCCGTGGTTTAAAAACGTTATAGATGGTCCTTGTGTTTTTAAAACTTTCGATTAGTCCTTATTGCTAACTCTGTTAAAAAAGTCCGTTAACTACAGGGCATTTTCGTCATTTCACTATCATAAGGACTATTTATGATGTTTTCTCTTATTTTTTTTTTTTAAAACCCAAGATACAAAAATATGAGACCCAACCTAATTCTCTATGAATACACACAATCAAAGCTTTGAGTTATGGGGTTTGGGGGTTGATTCTCCAAACCAGAGTCCATAAGACATTTAGAACACAATATATCGACACTTTGCTCCCTCGTGAATGAAGCTTCTTTTGAATCAATCTTAAATGATATTCTCAGAAGCTCTACATGTGCAGAAAAAACCGAAAAGATGATTCATAACCAACCCAGAAGACAATTCAGATTCAACACTCTTCCACATTAATCATTATCCCCATAAATCGACAAATCCTACCTGTTTTTGAATCCACAACTAACCCTACCTATGTTCTTGAGTGCGTTTTTCTGAGCGAAGATCAGATCCATGGCCGCATTCATGTCTTTCTTAGTGGTATAAAAGCTTCAATTTCAGGATGACGATCTTGTAATTATCCCTATGAACCAAACGACCCTGTAATGGAGGTCCAGAGTGAGAATGATGAATAGAAGAATGTGAGTGATCTTAAAATTACCTGAAATGTGTATGAAAGTCTTATTGATAAGAACCGATTCAAGTCTTGAGTAAAGGAACCGACAGTTTACAACAACAATTTCGTGGACCAAAACAAACAAGCAATTGCAGTAGTTGCCGCCACCCGCCTAGCCGCCGTGGGTGCAGCCCAAGTCGCCGTCACCTTCATTCAGACTATCAAGTTGTAATTCTGTCATTGTTTGGGAGAACTTAGCTGCCAATATTCGAAGCTCTATTTCGTGGGTACTTGGTAATTCACAACATTAATTCATTTACTATAACAGTTCAAGGAAAGCATTGAAGGCACTGAAAATCGCTAATGAAGCTTCAAGCAGTTGTGAGAGATTATTTGGTGAGGAAAGAAGTCGTACCACTGGCCCCTAGTCACAGTCGGCACCCTCTATCGGAAGACCCTCAATCCAAAATTCTCGTAACAATTTTTCCATCTTCCCATTTTTGTTTTAATTTTCACTTTCTCCTCCACCGTTACCCCCCCCCCCCCCCCCCCCCCCAATTTTAGAACTACCCTTAATAGAAAACCTTAGACATATAAATATACACACCTACATATAACTCATCTTCATCTTCTGTTGACGAGATGAAGGGGTGGGAGGTTGTCTCAGATTCCAAGGGAGTCATCGTCCACGACAACAGATTCAACTTTGTCCGACAGCAACGTAATGAAATCATCCGCAGGGACATGTGCATGAACCAATGTGACGATCAAGGGAGCAAGTAGAAGAAGGATGGCGTAATGATCCATTTTCTTCGTTCGTCGGAGAGCCTTTAAAGAGGTTAACGATCTTTTTTGTAGATATTAATTGAGCGATTTATATGTAAATAAGAGAGACCCTTTGCATATTTTTTCTTTAATTAAAATAAAAAAATCATATATGGTCCCTATGGTATTGAAATGACGAAAATGCCCTTCAGTTAACGGATAAAACTCGGAGTTAGCAATAAGGACCAATCATCGAAAGTTTTAAAAACACAAGGACTATCTATGACGTTTTTAAACCACGGGGACTAAACTTCAGATTTTGAGAAACCACAGGGACCATTTATGATGTTTTTTCATGTTTTTGTTATAAAAAGAAACCAAATAAGATATAATCTTGGGTATCATTTAACAGGATCATAATACAGACCTCCAGTAGTTTGGATGGAAGCTACTAATAGAGACTATGAGAGTAAAAAGTTTGAAACCACATTACTGGAGGTCTGTATTATGGGTATCATTTAACAGGCCAATTTTTTACTCCAGACTTGTAGCTTCCATCCAAAATAAGATATAATATTGGGTATCGTTTTCAATTGTCCATGTACATGGCTGATATCAGTAGTGACGTTGGTTGGCAAGTTTGGCCCTCGTTTTTTTTCGGTCCTATTTTTTACTTGGCAACTGTAGCCTCTGTTTTTTTTTTTGTACTAATCTTTACTTGGCAGTTTCAGCCCCTGTGTCTTTTTTTTCGAGTTTTATTTTTGGTCTCATCCACTTTTAACTTTGTAATGTCAGTTTTATCCCCTTAATTTTCTAAGCATTTGTGTTAATCCCTTGTAGTATATATATAATTTGATTTTTCTCAGTAAGTTTCAAATCATTTGTGGGTTTGTCTATGTTTTGACTTCATTTTTTAAGTTACTTTTGTTATTATTTTATTTATTTATTATTTTTTTTTGTTTTTTTTATAGGTTTTCGCTCTTATTTTTATGTACGTTTCATCACTTTCTATGTATGAGCCGGGTCTCATATAATACATTCTTTATTATTTGAACTTCCATTAGTTAACATAAAAAATAATCTTACTTGATTATTTTTATGTACGTGTAGGTATAAACTCGACTTCTTTACGTTTCGATGTTACTTTTTTGTTTGTTTCGTTCTTTTTCATCCCCTCGACTTTCTAAATTTTTGTATTTATCAATCCACCGACAATTTTCTCAATGGTGTCAGCCTTGTACGTTTATACACCAACGAATGCAATTGTACCTAACTTTTATCACTACAATTGTCAAAATTCAATTTACAAAACGTATTTGTGTCACCGCAACGCGCGACAAGCAAAAATACTAGTTAATATTTTAAAACCTACTTATTCATCTACCACTGATCTTTTAAAACATGCATGGAATATATTTTTAAAAAAAATGTGTCACTCATAAGGAAGTAGAAATATAGTTTATAGCAGTTTTATTTATAAATGGGAGAATTAATATTAGCATTTAAATTTCAAACGACAAAATGCAGCAACTCAATGTCTCAAGCCATAGAGTATGGAAGCTAAAAAACTAAAGATTTTCAGACTTAAAAGATCGAAAATAGTGAACAGACCTTGCATTTTATTTGGTAGTAGTCATTTGTTGAGGATGGAAATGTTGAGAAAAAAAAACATGAAAGCATGAAAAAAAAACAAAGAAGATGTAATAATGGGTATCATTTAATAGGGATCAGAATACACACACGTACAACCAGTGGCGGAGCTTGATGGGGCATTCGGGATACTACTCTACCCCCCAAAAGTTATTTTATGTGTGTGTGTGTGTATATATATATATATATATATATATATATATATATATACACACACACACACACACATATTATTTGTAAACATGTTTCATGTTATTGTACTCCCAACTAAAGAGATTATAACATGTTTTTTAATGTCTGATATTGGATAACTACATATAATATATTGACAATGTTTGTACCTTCATATCAAAATTCCTGGTTCCGCCACTGCGTACAACACATGCAACAGTTTCGATGAAGATACAAATAGAGGTTGTAAGAGTAAAAAGTTCGAAAGTACTGAACAAACGACTACTTTATCAGTTTGTAGTCGTTTGGTAGCTGAAACGGAAAACATATATAGTACACAGATCCCATCCATAGAGAACTGAAAGCAATGTCGATGGTAACATTGCTTGGCAAGTTTGGTCCTTTTTTTTGTCCTATATTTTACTTGGTAATTTCAACCTTTTTTTGTCCTAATCTTTACTTGGCAGTTTCAACCTTTGTTTGTTTGTTTGTTTTTTGTCCCTTTAATTTTAACTTTTGTAATATGTTATTTTTATGTGTGCTTTGTCACTTCCTACGTATGATCCGATTTACAGATAATATGTTTTTCTATTATTTAAACCTTCGTTCATTAACTTAAAAAAATAATCTTAGTTGCTTATTTCTATTTACATGTAGACAATTTTTTTAGAAGTAAAAAACCCCTTTGACATCTCTTCATCTGCAAATAATTCTAGATGTGAAACACAAAGACAAAAGGCCAAGCTTTGAGTAGGAAAAAGTGTGGATTTGCAGGGTCCCAAATGAATTGGCTTATTTGAAAAAGACCTTGTTCTTTGGAAGATATATTTTGTGTATGGTACTTCACGGTTCCACTTTGCAAGAACTACAAATCATGCAAGAACTACAAATCATTCTCTTGAAGCTCATCATCTTCATCATAAACAATCCGTTTGCCCCAAAATAACATTGGCTAATAGGGAAATCTCAATTTGTTGTGCATTTCGATGCAATCAATTAGAAAGCCCTCAAACTATGTGATTAAATTAAATCCTCGTCTATCTGTCTTCGTCTGTCCCCGCTTCAAACTTTGATTCGTCTTTTTCCATAGAGAAATCTTTGATTAAGGATAGAACAAGATCCATTTTGCATCATATCTAAGGGATTCCTTAGTTCGGGTCGAAGAAGCAATGTCACCCGATCCTTATTAAATTGACGATATTTCCATGAGGATCCCACCAGAGTGCCTTTCACTTTTAATAGGCCACAAACTAGACCAAAATCATCCTCAATGATTCCATAAGGAGTGACCCACATTTTTTTATCGGGTCTGGGTAGAGACCAAAGATCTTGAGTGACCGATCCAGCATAACAACTCGAAGATAAAGAAGTATCATTAATTTCTTCATGCCCGTTCCAAGTTTGGAGTACCAAAAGTACAAATAATAATCCACTTCGTTACATGATTTCTTTTAGGTTTTGTGCTACAACCCTTCCGCTTAATCTGAAGAGAGTCTCCGACCCAACACTACACACACACACACACAGACATATATATATATATATATATATATATATATATATATGTGTGTGTGTGTGTGTATGTGTGTGCGTGCATCCCTTATACCCCAAAACAAAAAGTGCTAACTAATTACTAGTTACCAGAGTAAAACATACAATTTTTTTTGATAAAAAGTACTACAGAGAAATCATCTGAACCCATGACCTATGAGCCTTGAGCTACCAAACTGATCAACCTCGAGCCGAAGAGAAGAATTGAAAACTAATAGACAAGAAAGGGTTGAATGCCCCCTATACCATCTGTAAAAATATAATAGCCTATTTATACAAAATGGTAAAAAGGCCGTATATGATCATCGTTCATAGATGAAATATAGAGATACTTGAATCCTTACGAACTCGATCTTGTTGCAAGGACACTCCATTTTTATCATATACTCCATACATCACACTAGATAAATATCATATTCATGGAATATGATTCACTTTCAAGATGCCTTGGTGATGAAATGGTATTAACGCGAGACTCAAAATTTCATGCTAAAGAGCGTGAATGTTCGAATCCTCTTAATTCTTAAAGGCATGATATTGATGTTAGGAAGTAAAGCGGATAACTAGCAAAACCAAAAGCACACAAAACACAATATTTACATGATTCGATCAAGGTGACCTATGTTTATAGGCAGGAGGAGAGTGTTCTTTATTTCAGAGCTCTTAAACAGAGGTTACAAGTACAATTTTCACAGAGATTCGCCTAACATTCTAGAATTCAAGATACAAGATGACCTAGCATTCATCTTTATTTATAATTGATGGATCAGACCTAAAACCCTAATGGGCCAAGACCATTGGCCCATAGGACCATGAATGGTGATAACTGATCATATTCCGCCATGCAACATCTTCTAGAATATTCTTCCATGTCATACAACCTATGAGTATCAACAACACACATGATGGACCACCTTGACCATAGTGGAGCAACATGATGCATAGGTGGAGCATCATGATCACTAATGGCCCAACATCAATCATGGTGGTAGAACATGATGTATTTCTTGAGCATGATCATCATTGTCACACCCCCAAACCAAAATGGCGAGATGTCTGAGGGTGGATGACTTCATGAACAATACCATAATATAATAAATAATAGTGATCAAAGCGACAACCATCATAATATAATTAAGTAGATTACATTGTATCAAAACATTGTTTGTTTCAATACCAAATACATATGACAAAAGTAATTAACGTGATGCTATGACACCCCATCCTCAAAACCTTTGATTACCTACTTACGGGTTTCCTGAGAATACAAGTAGTTTTCAAAAAGTATCAAAAATTAAGTTGGTGAGTTCATAAGAGTTTTGTATGAGAAAAATTTGTAATTTTTCTTTGTAAAATGATAGAGCATGCTTTCAGAAAATCCAATATTTTCTTTAAAAATAAGTTGTAGTCTTAAAACCCTAAGACCAAAAATTTATAAATATTGATGTACTTGAAAATAGTATTATGTAGTTTTATCAATATATAGAACCATTTGAACGTATGTTATCCCCGTAAACCAAATGTATTATTAATACCCCATGTGAGTTATTATAACCATGCTAAAACTAGTTGGCCTGCTGCGATGTTCTTCAGGCGTCAGAATGTTAGACAATTGTCAGGTCTAGTTGTAGCTAACAACTTAGTGCGGGACTGTCAGTCCCGTATAGATCTATACACAAGTGTCGTGCTCTCTTACCGAGACTCTGGTTATAATTCAGGACTTTAGTATGTACTCAGCTAGGTATGGTGAAGACTATGTCTCACAAAATTGTATCAACAAGTTTATGTATAGTGTAATGAAAACCCTTTTGTGAGTGGAAAATATTACCTTTCCATAGATAATAACATTATTTCATGCAAATAATACTTTTACACAACTTAAAGAAGAAGCATGCATAACAACTTGTGTTATTACACAAGTTTACTTGTATCCCCCCCCCCCCCCCCCCCTAAAACGGGGAAAACGCGAAAATATGGGGTATGAACTCACCTTGAGTGTGTTTGTGGTTGGATAAAGAGATGAAGATGAAGGGTTTCAAGCTTAGAACACTTGAAGACTCGTGAAGAACACTTGAAGATTTGAAAACCCTATGGATAATAACATATGATAATGTGGGTAAATGGATTGAAACTAGTTTATATGTGTGTAGAATCACAAGATTAGGAAGAGAATACTTACCAACACTTAAGAACCAACTTGGAAGAATGAATCTATAGAGGATTGAAGTTTTTTCTTAAGAGAAAGAGGTGAAAATGAAGATGATGATGTGGGTGAAGGGCCTCTCGGCCGCAACATAAAAGAGAGAGTGAGGATAGGGTGGGGTGGGTATGCATGGTTATATGTTTTATAAAGGCTTGGATGTATGGTGGGTAAGGATTTGGTTGGGAAAAATTAAAACATTCTTGTCTAGTTATGGGTTTTATAACCCACAAAGTCAATTCTTGTATTTTTTATAAAATGTTGGCATTTTTTATATAAAGAGATGATATTTTATAAAAAGTATGGTAAAATAATGTATAATTACTAAATTTTTAATCATAAAAATTCAAATTATTATAAAAACCTCAATATCATAAAAAATATTAGCACATGGTGTTATGAATATTATTTATACCAAATTAATACATACTTGAATTATCGAATTTCACTTGTTAATCCCAAATAGGATTATTATTCAATAATTTCTGAAAAGAGCAGTACTTTATATTAACACTTGTAAGTTATACATTAGGAATGTTAGGAACCATACTAAATCCTAATACTAATCGAGTTGACTAAAATTTCGTATTTACCAACCATTGACGCTTTTCTCAATGGTTTTGGCCTTATGTATTTATCTACCAATGAATGCAACGTTAACTAACTTTTATTAGTATAATCGTAAAAATTCAATTTACAAAACATGTTTGCGCCGCGGCATAGTTAATACATGCTTTAAATGCGAAGACATCTTCATACTTAATAGCCAGAATTATAGAAAATGTCCCTTTGGTATGGTGGAAATTATATGTTTGGTCCAACTTTCATTTTCATTACATCGAACGTTTTTATGGTTTATTTTTTTCATTTTTTGTTTTTTGCAAAACCAATCATTTTCATTAACAGTGTCAATTTTGTTGTCAGTTACTTGTAAAAGAATAATTTTACCCTTTTTATGTCGTTTTTCTTATTTACATTATTATCATTAATACTTGTAAAAAAATAGGCATGAGAATCCATAGTACGGAACGAGAAATAATATATGAAAAAATGAAATTGTTACGAAATTAAATATTGATTTCGTGTTTGCGTTAAATGTAAAAAACACCAAATCATGCTGTGTTCAAAATCCGACAGGATATATCATTTTTTGCATGTTTACTATCTTTTGTATAATTAATTATAAATTAAATGTTTTTTATTTTATATTTTAATGTTGGTCTTTTTATCTTGTATTAATTGAATAGTTTTCGGGTTAGTAAGCAAAATATGACATCATGTCGTGTAATGGTTGTGTTAATGATGTCGTTTCATTTTTGTCGTATCGGCTAAAACACGACATGACTGTCTGATTTACTATTCATACTATTCCTATAAAAAACATTTCATCCCACCACAATCACCTCTAGCTTGATTGTCTACGCCTATTTTACCAAAACATGTATCATATTCTAATATCTAAATAAATCAAAATCATTTCAATAAATGATAAGTCAAATATAGGTATGCGTACCTCAAGGCTCATAGTAATATCATATACGCCACAGGGCAATTACATTAAAATGAAACTTTAACTAAGTAAGGCTGCAAGAATATAATGATATCAAAGTTTTAAGGCTATGTTAAGGTCAAGAAACGATATCGATAGCAATTCGCACACTCCTTGTAGCTGTTACCCACAACTCGATCCTCTGCAAAATCCCAACAATTTGATAAGAAACAAGTTATATATATAACTCTACATATTTGTTCTGAAGCAATATATGAATGTTTTGTGATATATTATATGTATATATGAAGCACAATATCTATGTATATGTATATGTGTGTGAAAGAGAATGTTTATATGAAGCATGCAATACCATTAGAGCGCAACCATGGAAAGGGTATGTAAGGTATCGTCGTAGGATTGTTGAGCCGTAGACATCCTTTCTTGAGCCAAACGGAGGATTCGTTGCCATCTCCTTCGACTGGTGGCCTGAGACATGACTATCTGGCCCAACTGAAAGACAAAAAGACTGGAGTCGTTTCCCATGGATTCAACAATGTCCTTTATTGGCCTCAAATTCAGTAGTAGTTTGAACAAGAATGGCCACATTAAGGTGGCCAGAATTGGAGTAGCAGTAAAAGCGTGACACTTTGAAAGCCCTACCAGTTTCACCTTTGCGACTACCAGACAGTGTAAAGGCATACTGCTTGATATGGAAGAATGAAAGAATCTGGAATTAATATTGGGATACCAATATCATGGATTTGTGTTGGGATAATTACATGGATATATGTGCTTCATCGTGGAAGACCTCTCTCTCTCTCACACATACTAAACACACACTAGAATTTGCAAAAGCAAACGATCCCATTGGTGGGGCTTATCAATTCTTGATTTAGGAAGCTTCCTTGAAGTTGCTACTAATGTCATCATTCCCTTGACGTGAACCACATGGAGACAACATATGAGCTACAAACAATATACCATGACCCCATGACATTAGCATGAGAAATTTCAAGAAGTATGCGACAAAAAGATATGTAATACAATCATATATAAATTAGAAAATGTATATTTTATTATAAAAAACTAACCAAATGTATTGTAAATAGTATACTCGTCTACATTGTTGAATATCAAACTAATACACACGTAAGGAAACCGACAAATAATATTGAGAATTATATGTCGATTGGTTGCGAATTATAGATCCAATTATTATATATAAAGTTCCAACATACATGTTTAAGATCGTGATCAAAGCCAACAAGCTACTAACATTTCTAGGATAAGGCTATAAACGACTTGAGAGTCGACTAAGAGATTGCATAAACTTAAAATGGAATTGATTGTGATGTTTTGTATAGAATTTAGATAAAGTGTTTGTTAATATTGTTTCTATATATTGCCATTTGTATATTGGCCACCCGACATGTAACACACGACTTTTAATTAGGATAAAAAAAAATCTCATTAAACATGCTCTTAGGATGGAGGGGCTAGTACTTGACTAATGTAGTTAACGTAAATCCTTATTTCAGTGGTGGAATCAATCATGTTTTTATCATATGACATACAGATTGGATGTGGCTAGTTTGCAAGCTTGCAAGCGAATGTCACCATCTTTCTCAATTCTCACTCATTTTTTATAATATTTTTATGTTCTTATAAAATCCATGGTTGATGTTGGTAAAGATGGCATAAAACTAAGTTAGGGTTTAATTCATAAAGAGAAATTAAATATCTTTCTACTTTTTATTCCTAAATGTTTCCCTACCCAATCAATAATATTTAATGTTCTTTAATGATATCTAAGTATAATAAAATGATACTAGTAATCATTTAATTGGGTATGAGGATTTGTAGGAACAAAAATAGGAATATATTTAATTGCTCATTCATAAATAAGGCTTTAGTCCGGAGGTCATTCTCTAGATATGCAAAAGTCAATATTTGGTTCCAACAAATCCTTGTGTTTAATTAAATATGACATGTATAACACTTAATGTCTATTTAATGTTATTTTAATATATTAACATGATATATTTGGTAGAAAGATTTGTAGGAACAAAAAATAAAATGATATTTAACTTCTCTTTAATTAAGAAAATCAATTTTTGGCTTTTCTAAAAAATCAAAAAGTTAATATTTACCAAATATTTTTTTAATTTATTGTAAAAAACCAATAAGTTATAAAGTCATTTTGAACAACATTCTAAACAGCACTTGTTTCCATTACGTCTCTCTTTTCTCTGTAACACGTATACACATTCAAGAACAAGATTTGATCGAATCTTTTTTTGGTCATTCTTTGTTGATTTCTTCTTTTGTTTTGGGCTTCCACTGTTGCACAACAAAATGGTATCAGAGCTGCAAGGGAGGTTTTTTTTTGGGATCGAAGAGGGATTTTTAAATTTGATTCTTTTCACAAGGGTTTTTTGGTCAAGCTTAGAGGCATCAAGGTTTTCAGAATTTAAATGAATCACAGAAAGTTAGGTATGTTCTCTGAAGGAAAAAAAAGGAATGTAAATCAATAAATCATCATAGTCAAGTATAATTCGAGTTTTGGTCATTAAGTTGTCTTTGGTTTGAGTGTGTAATTCATTTTTGGGGTCTCTTTACAAAGATTTTGTGTTAGAGGTAGAGTTTCATGTTACACATGCTAAATGTTCGATAAACGTTCTCAAAGAGGCCCATTTGATTTTCACGTGGGTTTTTCAATCAAGAAATGGGTGTTTTGGTTCATTATTGGGTATCGTTTTTCTTGGATTAATCAAAGGGCCGCAATAGAGGCCAGTAGGTGTTGGTAAAGTTTTGAAAAGGTGCGATTGATCAAGAAATGGGCTTTGAAGAACGAGGCCACTAGGTCAAATGTGCAAAGAAATTTGGTGGAAGAAAGCTGTAATGGTCTTTGGTTATTTGACAGCATAGAGTGTGTTTCTTCATATGGTAAATTGACATGTTTACATGGAAGAATAGTCTATGTTGGGTCAAGTTTTGTTTCAAGTCCCGAAGGTACAAAGAATGTGGTGTTTCACTTGCCAAAAAGAGGCTCGTAAGTGAGGGTGAGATGCTGTACATGTAATAGTGTTGTGGTCCCCACCTCTAAGAGGTCTCAAGTTTAGTCACACCATCTCCTTTCTTTTTTTACATTGATATGTTGGCGCCATGTGAACAAAAAAACCATGTTAGTAAGGTTGTAATCGGAAAAATATCCATATTTTCGGAATATTTGAATATTTTGACGTAACTTTCGAGCATAATCATAAAAAAAAATCGGGTAAAGCCAATAAAAACTTGTAAATTTAGGGGTTTTCCTATTACTTTTCCAATTTCATACAAATGACAATTCTTACAATGTTGTGATTTCATTTTTGATGTATGTGACGATTATTGCAACCTTTGTCAGCTTATGATATGAAATGCATTAGCGTCGAACAAGTTTCCTTATTTAAGTTGGTGCAAAGTGCAAAATATTTTTAGTGGGTGGAAATCAGAATGCATTATGCCTTCAAGTATACCCTATTACATACACGGTGGTTAATTAAGGTGGCTATGAGGTGCCGCAGGGAACGACATCCTGTCTAGGTGGGCCCAAACGATGAAGATCTCTCTCTCTCTCCATTAATATTTGTATACTGGTATTAAAATATGTAAAACGAGTCTAACATGGTTTTAAAGATGGAATAAAACAATTATGTGAACATAAATTAACAAATTCTATCATATTGGATGCCACAATGTGCATTCTATTAAGTGTTGAATAACACTTTATCGGATCGGATTGCAATTCATTATTCACTCAAATGGTGTAGCGAAGAAAAATAGATTTTTGACATTGTTGAGTACAGTTAAAAGATTACATATTAAAAATCGGGTAAATATAAACTTGAAGATAAATAAGAATGTTCTAGAAAGTGCAATGTTTTTTTAGAAATGGAATTTCGCTAACGAGAATTTCTGAGTCATCTTTCGTGCACCGATTGAGGTTATGTCTCATGCCCTAGAGTCACTGCAGGTGAATCTCCATGGCCGCAAAGGCTGAGTAGTGACAGGATTCTAACATAGATCAATAATTTATCCACAATATCTTCCACATGTCATACCAAGTTACCACAACCAAAATGGTTAGAAAGTACAATATTGTAAAAATAAGAAATGAAAGTAGATAAATACATAAAAGTTTATTGATATGTCTTGCATTTAGCCTCTATCTATAAAAATGTAGTAAATACAGACTTAAAGATAAAAAATCTTTAACATGCTTCTACAATTTATTTCGCCGACATCTAGTACCAATTATATAGGTAGGCGAAGAGTTCACTAACATTGTATTTCGAATATCTGGTTTTGAACAATCCTAGATGTGAATACCTCCCTCTTTAGATTTTGCATTATCAATTAAGGCTTAATTTAGTATGCTAGTTGAAAAGCTAGTTTTTGCTTATAAGCTAGTTTATCAATAAGTTATCTCAAACTTAACTTATAAACTATATAAACTACTTTTCCGGTTTACCAAACGTTTAAATTACAAAAAAACCAACTTATTTTTTAGATACGGGGTCTAATGTTCAAAAATTAATATAATTATATGTTTGGGGATAAAAATACTTTCTTACCTAAACATTAATTAAAATCACTCCATGTGCTTGCTGAGTGTCCTCCTATGCTTTAGGTAGAATGCAATTCCAGCAAATAAACACTTTACTTAGGGCTAGGAGTCATTTTATTAAGCTCGTATATGTATTCCAAAATAAATAGTTCCATGGTATGCGTAACCACGTGCTTTGCCCATATGGCCATACATATGTTTATACGATCATCATTTGTCATTTACTCTTAGCTTGTTTGATATATATATATATATATATATATATATATATATATATATATATATATATATATATATATATATATATATATATATATATATATATATATATATATATATATATATATATATATATATATATATAGCCGTTCACCCACCTCAAGCGTCGGGCACAAATATTTTAGTCAGAAATTAGTTTTCTAGTGGCGATTAGTTCTTAATAGTTTAGTATTGGGAATCTTCATAAATGTCCTATAATTTTAGGCCCCGTTTGATAGTTGCTGACCGAGAAAGTGCTGTTTGGAAAAGGTCTGACTAATAAATTCTGACTGAGTAAGAAACCATGTTGTTTGACTGTACATCTGACGGAATATAATGACCTATGCAAAATGACCATTTTACCCTTCTATTTTATAAAACCATTTTAAATATTCGTTTTTATTAATTTACCATTATACCCATATTATAATTTTAAGTTAATATTATATATATTTTTCAAAAACTTTCAAAATATGATATTTACCTAAATTATTGTTTTAATAAATTTTAGTAAGCTAAAACCTATAATTAATTATATAATTAAATCCTATTAACGATTTTTACAAACACATGAAAGCATAGGTTGTACAAGAAACTTTTCCATGGATATAAAACGTATAAATTAAAATGAAAACAACTTCAGCAAAGCACAAAAAGATGGAAATTTCATTGAGGCATTTTGACGAGCACTTACAGTGCAACAATTTATATCAACCTTAAGGATGGGTATCTAAAAAAGGAACACTCCTGGTTCATTTTGTTTTGTTTCTTCAAGTGACAAAGGATTAAAGAATCAATCAAAGGTTAAGAGAAACTTTTTTTAACAAGTAGGAAAAAAATGATGTAGGAAGAAAATCATAAGCTTTTTTTGCTTGATGGAGAAGACGAAGTCGAAGGAGAAGCTACGAATTTGATGAGAGTGTGATCGATTTAGAGGAAGAAAAATGGTGTGGCTTTTTGCAGAAAGCATACCTGATGAGAAGAGGCTGAAAGATGAGCGGTAGAACAAGGGCACAATTGGAAGAAGTTTTTCCCTTTCTCAGTCAGTTATTTCAAGATTTCTTACCGAGTCAGACGTTGCTTTTCGAGTCAGACACCCAAAATTGGTTTACCAAACACTTTTAAGATGATCGATTCAGCCAAAAATGTCTGACCTGACTCGGTCAGATGCAAATCAAACACAACCTTAGTCTAATTTATGAAAAAGTCCCAAACTAATTTTTGTTTACACAAAAGCATAGAATATTGGCTAAAACTTTGAAAAAACCCTTTTTGCCCGGTTTCAAAGATTTAGCTGGTATTCTGTTATTTTTCGTTAGTTTGCTCAAAATATTATGATTTTTTTTGAAAATTACCCGATAACCAAAATATTGGGACTTTTCTGAAAATTACTATGAAATTAATGGATATTATTATTAATAAATCATTTATAAACATATAATTTTTTTTACACAATGATTCTTGAACATATAGATATTCTATTATAATCTTTAACCTAATTACCACCTAACCTCTATATATTACCCGGTAACAACCATCAAATTACACACATCTATCGAGAGTGAAAAGTAAACTTTGAATGCCAATTTAAATAGATAATCACCCTTCACTTTTTTCCATATAAACTATCATTCACGGATCACTTTCACATTTGATAGATGTGTGTTAGTTGATAGATGTGTGTTAGTTGATGGTTGTTAACAAGTGAGGTACGAATGTTGAGTAGTAGTTAGGTTAAACAACATTAAAGGAACACTAACTGAGTACATCTCACCATCATATCCGCAACAATGCATAGGAGGAACATACAGAGTTTGAGTGGTCAACAAGCAATAGATGAGTACTTAGACCACCAATTTATTCCTAGAAATTAGCAACAAATGTATTTTCTTTTTTTATAATAAAAATATTTTTTATGTTTGTAAATGATTTGTTAATAATAATATCCATTAATTCCATAATAATTTTTTGAAAAGTCTCAATATTTGGTTATCAAGTAATTTTTGGAAAAGTCCCAAAATTTTGAGCAAAATAACGAAAAAGGACAAAATACCGACTAAATCTGCGAAACCGGCCGAAAAGGGTGTTTTTTTTTCGAAGTTTTAATTGATATTCTATGCTTTTCTGTAAACATAATTTAGTTTGAGACTATTTCGTAAATTGACCTAAAATTTTAGGGTTTTTTTTTGGAGATTTCCCGTTTAGTGTTTTATGTTGTTGACAATATAAAGATGTAACATCCCAAAAATCAAGGATAAAAATTTCATTTTTATAATAACCAAAACACTATTATAACTTTATTCAAACATCTAAAAGCATTTCAAAATAAATAAATTATCAGAGTTCAGTCCCAAAGATCACATATTGTGGAAAAACACGGGTGTATGCGCTGCGATCAAGTCGGACCCTTCCCTTTCGAACCAGAAGTACCTGAAACCATAAATCACAAACTGTAAGCACGAAGTTTAGTGAGTTCCCCAAATACCACATACCAAACATATCCAACGAATCACACATGTCATACATATCCAATCAACCATTAAAAGTGTTATGTGCCAACCATAGTCTTGCCATTATGCCACGAGCCACCTTGTGGTCTTTTCTTGCCAGGTCGGGGGCCAAAACCCTGGGTCTTACAAACAAGTCCCAAGAGCTACCTCATAGTCTTCCATGCAAGTATCACAAAGACAACTAGCATACAACCGCTGCTTAACTAATAATTACCTGAGCTCAAACTCAAGTCTTACATACAGTTTGCCAAGAGCCACCTCCTGGTCTTTCATACAAACTGCCAAGGGTTATTCCCCGGGTCTTGTTATAATACATAAACCAAATGGGCCGGCATTGGTGTCTTCGAGTCATAGAACAGTGAGGAGACTCACCTCGAATGCAAAAGTTCACTGATAAAAATCCCTAGTTGCTGCCCTGATGACTTCCCGAGCTAACAATATAAAAATAACACCTAATTAGCAATTGGATTCCAAACTATGTTCCATAATCCATACTTGGGTAAAATAACCATCTTACCCCTGACCCAACATGAACCAAAATTGTGGCCCAAGACCAAATCCTAAAAGGTCCAACTACAAGATCCATAATGCCTACTAATGGCCTAATTTTCCAAATTGGGCCCAAACCCTCACATAGGCCTTTCCTTGAAGCCCATTAACATTTCCTAAAACAAAACACACATTCATATCTAGCCCAACAAAACCTCAAACAATACAAGCCCAAATGATAGCCCACACTCGAAATGACACCACAAGGCCCAATAAGGCCCAAATATCCTAATTAGGCCCAAATCCATCATGGACCTATCCTGAGAAGGCCCAATATCCAAAAAGGCCCCAAATATTCAATAATCAACCTAAATCAACTATTGGTCAATGGTGAAATGTCCAAAAGGTCAACAATCAAAGAAACTCACCCTGACCGAGTACGCCCTGCATACTCAATTGGTACGCCCAACGTACCAGATAGGTATGCCTAACATACTCCCCTGAATCTCCCTTCTTCTCATTAAGCACTTAGTCATGTTAGCCCTTGCTCCAAACTCTCCACTCTGATTCTTATGGATGACTTTTCAAGTAAAATTGGGAACTTTACTACCATGCATGGCTTAATGGGGCTCTAGAGCTCAAAAGAGCTTAATGGATAGTCTTAACACATGCATGAACTCAAAAACTCCACAAAGATTGCACCTTTATGAATGAGGGACCCTTAAAATGTCCAGATCTACTAGGCTGAGCTCCTAAAACAACCCTAGCTCACAAAGACAAAGCAAAAGAGACTAAAATGGCCATAAACCAACCCAAAAGTAGATCTATTCAATGAGTAGCCAAGATAGAGACTTTATACCTCTAAAGTCTTGAAATGAAGATGCTAACACTGGATCTCTAGGCTCTTCTCTAGAGGTTGAGTCTTCCACCTTCTTCTTCTCTTGCACAAACCACCAAGAACATTCTTTCAAGCTCCAAGCCTCACCCAAGGCACTCTAGGGTTTTATGTATGTCAAAAGAGGTGGTGGTACAATGTTGTTCATATAGGGTAGGATCCCTTAAATTAGGGTTTTGCTTTGAAGGGAGTACACCCCGCGTACCCCTTAGTACGACTGACGTACTCACAAACCACCCGCGACCATTTAACCTTCTACGCCCCGGGTTCTCAATGTGTACGCCCCACATACTCATTGAACCCCTAAAACCCTAAACTAAACTTGGCTCTAACTTCTTTGTCTTTGGTCAATTTCCAGCGAACTTTATATCCACGGAAAGGTAGCGAGAAGCCCTACGCTTCTATCAACACACCTAAGCCTTAAAACCTCCCGAATGAAACCCAAAATCCATAAAGACCTAAAATATCAAATTACAATTATACCCTTGACCTCCGAAGACACAATCAAACTTTTGGAATACTAAGACCATAACACCCACAACGAGAAGGTCCAAATTCTTCCTTTCCCAAGGTTCTAGGCCTCATGACCACCGAAGATTGGGCCGTAGCCCTGAATAAAGAAGAAAATAGTAAACCGACTGTTACAACTCTCCCCCACTTAAATTAGATTATGTCCTCAAAATCACTCCTTACTAACACTCAGACCATACCAAACAACCGAGGAACACAACCGAAAATTCTGCCCATAGAACTGTTGGATTAATGTCTAAGTCCATAACTATAATTGGTAAGACTTGACCCGACCCGGCATGCTCCATTTGGGTTGCATGGCATCATGCACTTGGATAGACTAAAATGAGAGAAATAACACTTAAGGTTTATTAATATATTATAAGTTCTAATATATTAATAAGATTATTTAATTAGTATTGATCAATAATTGATTTAGAATTAATTATGTGATCAAAAGAAGACTAATTAAATATATGGGTTGATTGTGTAAATCATCTATACTTATATAGTGGGCTAATGCTCCATGGATTATCAAGTTGGGCTCAAACCCATTGGATGCTCCATGGATGCTCCATGGTGTATTTGAACCCATGGATCCAAGGAAATGGAAAGCCATGACAATTAGGGTTTACCCTAATTGTAACAACTATATAAGCATCTTATTGATGTGAGAAATCAGCCACTAGATATGCATTGAGGGCAAGCCGTTTTCTTGAAGTGTTCTAATTTCTCTCTAAGTTATTCCAAGTGCTTATGGTGTTGTGTGAACCATTTGAGGTGTCACACTTGGGGCACTAGGCACTCAAGCTTCATGAAGACAAGCACCAACAAAAGGTATGTTATTCTAACTTGTGTTATTCAAATTTTGTATGCTAGAATAGAGCAATACCTTGGAAAGTTGATATTTGCATGTATAAATATTTGCATGTATAATAGAGAAAACATAGATCCAAGGTATTTAGGGTTGCATGTACACTTAGGAGTGTTAGATTGCTCAAAACCTAACAGTGGTATCAGAGACTAGGCTTGTTTTCTTGTTGTACTTGCTTAAACTGCTTAAAAATCGACTTTTGGTGCTGTCTGCCCAGCAGACTCGCCGAGTCCATGAAGGGACTCGACGAGTCCAAGGCAAAATGCATCCAACTCGCCGAGTTTGTTCATGCACCCGACGAGTTGGACCCCCAAACAACATATTTTTGAGTTTTGGTGCTGGAATTGGTCTAGAATCATTACCTTTGACTGTTTTGGGCTTATAAAACTTGTTTTGAATGTGGTAATGATTATGTTAAACCAATTTCAACGCTATAATAAAAGTTTCAAGTTTATATGTGTTCATGTTATTCTTGAAAATTGTTGATTATGAATGATCATGCTTATGAGTTTTGCTAGATCATAGGAATTGTGTGCAAATTGTTTGGTGATATAATTTGTGATCTTGTTGAAAATTGTATGGAGTTCATAACTTGTCCTCAAGTTATGAATTTTCAAGAATTTTATGTTTCCTTGATTTATGAGTTAGTTTAGATTGATAATGAAAAAATTATGTTTTAGTTGTTTTCAATCCATATTAGTCTAAAAGAAGTTCATAAAATATGTTTTTGTAACTTGTCTTCAAGTTATGTGAAAAGTCATATTTATGAATCTTAAAAACTCATAAAAGTTTTGTAGGTTACATAAAATGTAAGAGTTTTTTCCATTAAATAGTTTAATGACTCCATAACTTATCCTCAAGTTATGGATGTTGAAGAGACACTTCTTTAAAGTGTTTTTAAAGAATAAAGGGTTACATTAAAATGAAGAGTCTTCATTTTAATGAACCATTAAACTCATAAGTTATGATTTAAAGAGTCTTGAAATAGTTTCAAAACTTGACCTCAAGTTTTGGAATTTGAAAAGTTACTCCTCATGTATACTTTAATTCCAAATTGAACATTGAAATTTTAAAAAGTTTAAAATTCAACCCTTATACTATTATTATAATTTTAATTATATAGATATGTATAAGAGGAAGTCAATCTTACCGTTAGTAGGCCTCATTCACGAAGCCGGTCTATAAGGGGGGTATAAGGTTACTGCCTATAAAATGGCAGTTTAATGGGTGTCCACTCTCACCCACCGCTTCCTTGACTGGTGGAGGGTCGTTAGCCGAACGGGTAGGAATGGACTATAATTCTCCCTTCATTAAAAGTATAATGAAAAATACTAAGTAACTAAACACTTATAAATTCCCAATCTTAGTTACTTAGGAAAATGTGAAAAGGTGCTAGCCCATAAAATTACACTTTGTACCTTACCAAGTCGTTAGTGGAGCGTGTGTGGTTAACCGACACACTAACATGGACTAGTAAGAGTGGTAAAGGGTAACTTGACTTTATTATAGATCGGTGGAGCGTGTGTGGTTAACCGGCACATCGATTAGGTAATATTGTTAAGGGTACCAAGTCAATTTGTATGGTTATTCACACCTTGTTTGTGATCCTCGGCATCCCAGTCACAAATTTAAGAGGGCACAATCGAGATTCAAACATGCCATTGAAAAGTTCAGTGTATCTCAAAAGATCTAGGAGTTTCAAAACTAATAAAACCTAATAATAAAATATTTCGTTTTCATGGTGGAAATTGGTAAATCGTCATTTACCTACCTTCAACTATTTTATAATTTGGATTACGGCATCCCTCTTCCAGTTATAAATAGGTTGTTGGGTCCTAGCCTTAATATTTCATATTGGGTGTTATATTAAGGACTTTAAATCAACTAACTTGAATTTCTCCCATTATAGATGTCTAGTTTAGACAGCTATGGTCTTCCCAAATCTTTAGGAACAAGCTTCCTAATGAAGATGATATCCCAAATGGAAATGAAGGTGAAAGATCAATCCCTTTGTTGGGCATTTGTGGGACTAGAAATCATACTTCACTTCATCCACCTCCTCTAATAAATCTCCCTATCCCACAAGTTTTAAGACTTGATAAGTTCTAAGTCACTCAATCCCTATTTGCAAGAAAAGTCTATATGTGCTTAGATCTTGGGGATTAAGCCACATATTGACAAGTGGGGAGAGTCGGGTGTCGAAGTCTCGGGGTAGCTGGCTGCTGACTTGGTTCTTCAGTCACTCCCTGATGACAGGTCGCGACAAGACCCTTAATGATCTTACCTATTTTCTTGATGATGCTAAATTAGCAATGATTTGGAGCATTAGTAAAGCAAATTGGATTGGAAGATCTACTTTCCAAACCTATCTGGACATTGAAAATGGTGGCATTGGAGGTCCAGGAAAAACTTTCTCTTCCCAATGGAAAGGGATCGGTCATAGTCAACTCGGTTGACCAAATGGTAAAGAGAAAGGTTAAGTCTGTGATAGTCCCGTGTAACGTTTCCAAAGAGTCAATATGATTCTATTGCCAAAGGAAAGACATTGGTTGCGAAGCTACTAAATTTACATGAAACATCTTAAGGATGGTAAAGTCAATAGGTTTGACTCTACTTCAGGTAAAGTCCATTGTCTAACTCTATTAAGTTTCTATTCTGAGATTCTTATTGCATAATGTGACGAGGTCACATGTTGATGTATTAAGAATCAAAGAAAAGGTGAAGAAACTTAAAGGAAGTATATACTGATTCTGATTGCGAAGATGGATTTCAATCGCATGGTTCGGTGATCAGAATTTTGAGTTGTTACTTAAGAGTTATGATATATTGCTTAGGAATAGATAACAACAAGTTTTCCATATGGATTGTAAGGATAAATTTTTCTGCAAAGTTTTAAAATAAAAAGAAAAATGGTTTTGATTTTATTTATTTTAAGTATCCTTACAATGGCATTTGTGAAAAATTGTTGATTATATGTTTCCATTGATAAGCAATATGGGTAAATGGATTTGATTCTTTGATTAGTGGAAGTGACATAATTTACCAAATAAGGAAAGATTCTCATCACCCAAGTTTCAGTTGGATAGAAACTTGGAATCATGCAACTTGTATTGTATGATCATGAGAATTTTTTATATATTTGGGAAATTAAGTCTAATTCATTGTTCACATGTATATGTGAATCAAGTGAAGGACAAAGAGATCAGATACACTTGGGTGTGTGCTGATCAAGTCCACCACAAAGTTGATAAGATTATTCATTATGATTTACTAAAGTTTAGTAAATATGATTATACTTACAAGTTTAAGTATAGTTCTCGATCATTGGAGAAGTTTCAATGATAGACATAATGAGTAAGAAGAATCAAATAAGGCAGAAAGATAAAAGTTTCTCTAATCTGAAGAGATGGGAGAGTACTTGAGTATCTTGTTTTATGATTATCTTAGTGATTATGAAACCATGTCACAATTGATCCTCTAAGGACACCTTAGTTCATTTTGTTTGGCTAAGGAGAGGAATCGTGAATTGTTGAAATGGTTAGATCAAAAGATAAATTATACTTCATTCCAAAATTAAATCTTAGAGTCATACTCCAAGATTAAGCCTTGAGTGACATAATCTTAAGAAAGGTTTAAAACACTTGTTAAATGTAGAGTAAAATGTGTTCTTACTCTTGTACATTTGAAATTGGTAAGTTGTGATGTTTTGGATAAAACAAAGACCAATTAAGACCAATTGTGAGAAGTGTTTAACTTGATAAGAATCTGCACTAACTCTTGAATATTCGTTTTTGTCAAGGAATGGTTCTTGACAAAGAGAATCTTATATGTCAAGAGGTCAGTGGGAGTCTTAAAAGGATTTTAAGATAGATTCAAGAACCAATCAAGAGTTTTGTTAATCACTAGACCATGACTTGAGGTTTGTAACCTATCGTGTTGACATATTCTGTGCCCATTCTAGTTAAAGTTGGTTTTGCATTGGAGTTCTAAGAGTTCTCAACTGGTTGCATAACAACTTGGAAGCAATGGTAGACCCTTGAGCTACCAGGTGGCAAGAAATTAGATTGAGTTCAGTCCATATGAGTTTGGATTTGTCATTATCCTTGTCTTGTGACTATGGTTTTGACAATTCACATGGATAAGAACACATACACCATTAAATCTAAGTGTCATAAGGTTTCTCTCCGATTCATGAAAATGATAGTGAGAAAACTCTTTCACTAAGTAGATTTAAGTGGATAGCAAGTGTGAAGTTTGCACTCTCATGTCGTTAGTGGAGCGTGTGTGGTTAACCGGCACACTAACTAATGAGAATGGCAAAGGTTTAGACTCACATGTGAGCTATCTAAGGAAAGCTTTAGACTCCAGGTGTATGATTTGATAAAGTCTTATCAAGGCAATCTAGTATCAGAAATCTGACTGATTTCTAGGTACATGTCAAAGCTAGTGGGAGCATAAAGTGTTATGCTAGTTAGATAATAATCATTATGCTAGTGGCAGCATGATGATTATGTTGCAATTTAGCAATGTTAATTATAGAAAACAAAAGTTTCAACTCGCTTTGAAAAAGTTGTTTTGCTATAATTAAGGGAGAGAAATTTATACTTCATTCCAATTCTACAAGCTTAGATTGAGATTTTAATCAACTTTAGTCAAGAATATATATGAATGTTATGTTGGAATGGTTCAACATAAGGAATTTCTATATATGTTGCTTTCTCAAAATTCGATTATGATTACGGCATCCCTCTTCATAGTTCGAATTATGAGAACATGACAAATTAAAATTTTATAGCATGAATCGTATCCCATATGCTTCGGATATGGGATCGATTGCATGTGTTATAATATCCATCCATTCTAAATTTTCCTAATGCTTAGAGCGTTAAGAAGGGAAAAGGGATTAGAACTGGATATGACTAAGATGATTAAGCAATTGTTGAGAACAAGTTGGGGTTTTCCAAAGTTTGGTTACTCATGGACAATTGGAAGTATAGAGTAAGGATCGTATTGATCAATATTTTGGAAAGAGGCAACTCTTGTTCAAAAGTGATGGTCAAGATGGGAATATGGAATTGTTTCCATAGGTGGAAGTTATTCTTTGAATCTGTGTAAGATTAAAGAACTTAATGCAAAGAAGGATGTTCAAAGGAATGTACTTTGAATTTGAGACTTCATCTCCATGGAATTGTTTTCCATTGGAATACTTTGTGATGTTTGTTGCTAAGTCTTTATGACTTGTGTGAATATCATTACAAGAGGATCATTGCATAGATTACGGTAAATGACAAGAACTTGGTATTCTTACATTTACAATAAGGACTGGGATTGTGAAATGAGAATCATTGAAGTCATGTTCAATTGATATACATTTCACAAAGAGATGACCATATGTAAACATAGTGTGCATACTTGGAGTATGGCATAGCTATTGTTTAGAGAAACATAGTATGCATGCTTGGAGCATGGCATCACTACTGTTTCAATTCAAGTATTAAGTTGATTAATCGAAACATGAGTAATGAGTGATCAATATGGTGCTTAGATAAAATGTGTTTTATTTACGCTCAAAGTGTTGAGGCCATATAGGACAAGTATTATTTTGTGTTTCACTTTGCATGTTTTGACTTCCAGAACAACTAGGTCATTCTCCCGAATAACCAAGTTATTCAAACCATCCACAGTCGGTCATATGTTGGAAGTATATATGAATCAAGACTGTCATGAATTTGGCTTGTATGATTTGTCTAAAGTGCTTTAGACAATGCAATAGTTGCTACAACATTCATGAGTAGTCATAAGGGCTGAGTATTGGATTCAACCCACGCTCATTTGGATTCACTTCATGGATTTTATCACGAGTGAATCATGAGACGATAATATCTTATATTCTTCAAACCTAGAGATATGAGTTGTTGACTATGAGTTGAATATACATTGATTTCACGTAAACGCATTGGTAACTCGATGTTATAAAACGTGCCTTTGTATATGATTCAACAAATAGTTAGTACAAGAATATGAGTCGAAGTTTATCCATTCCTTTTACCTTCGGGATAAAAGCGATATATGTGGGCCCCTCGATGATTTAGTGATGACAAAAGTAAGTGCTCGGCCGGGCCTGGACTGATTTGATTTGTTTAATTAGTCAGTCGTCATAAATCAGAAATCGGGAAACAACAAATGGACGGAGAGAATGATTATAATCCATGTCTCAGTCCATATGATATCTAGAATGGAGGAATATATGATCACTTATCTAATGGACAAGTCATTGATAGAGGTCAGAGTTCATCGACAAGGTCAGAGATCGACAGAAGCTTTTGAGAGCTACGATTGCTAGTCGGGTTCTGAAGTCATACTTGCAATAATAGTTTTAGACTTATCCAAGTGGGAGACTGTTGGATTAATGTCTAAGACCATAACTATAATTGGTAAGACTTGACCCGACCCGGCATGGTCCATTTGGGTTGCATGGCATCATGCACTTGGATAGACTAAAATGAGAGAAATAACACTTAAGGTTTATTAATATATTATAAGTTCTAATATATTAATAAGATTATTTAATTAGTATTGATCAATAATTGATTTAGAATTAATTATGTGATCAAAAGAAGACTAATTAAATATATGGGTTGATTGTGTAAATCATCCATACTTATATAGTGGGCTAATGCTCCATGGATTATCAAGTTGGGCTCAAACCCATTGGATGCTCCATGGATGCTCCATGGTGTATTTGAACAAATGGATCCAAGGAAATGGAAAGCCATGACAATTAGGGTTTACCCTAATTGTAACAACTATATAAGCATCTTATTGATGTGAGAAATCGGCCACTAGATATGCATGGAGGGCAAGCCGTTTTCTTGAAGTGTTCTAATTTCTCTCTAAGTTATTCCAAGTGCTTATGGTGTTGTGTGAACCATTTGAGGTGTCACACTTGGGGCACTAGGCACTCAAGCTTCATGAAGACAAGCACCAACAAAAGGTATGTTATTCTAACTTGTGTTATTCAAATTTTGTATGCTAGAATAGAACAATACCTTGGAAAGTTGATATTTGCATGTATAATAGAGAAAACATAGATCCAAGGTATTTAGGGTTGCATGTACACTTAGGAGTGTTAGATTGCTCAAAACCTAACAAGAACGACCTTCCCAAGACAATCGAACCCAAACCAAAACTCCATTTAGTCCCTGCAGAAAACCACTTCTTCTTTTCTGAAACTTGAAATCTACATTGGTCTGACTCCTCGACAGACCGCCCACACTGAAACAACTCTATGCCAAGTCCTCATCGAATAATAGATCAACATAACACTTCCAACCTTGATCATCTTGATGCTATCAATAGTACAAATACACTGACCATACCCAGATGCAGAGCGCCTATACTTAACAAAAGGCTCAAATAATCCTTCGAGTAAAAAACCTATCCCTGCAACGGTTAGACTCAAACGAGAGTTGCAAAACAGAGACAAATCAATTAATTTGAGATTATTTAGTCCCACTGCAAGTGACTTAGGATTTCCCGATCAAAAAGCTACCCCACACACATAGAATCCCAAATACTTACTACCACTCAAAACATCACACTGCCTTCTAGCCGCTTCCCAAAAAGCAGTCGAGACCCTCCTTGTCCCAACTTGTCTGCCGACTATTTGAAATACTGAACTCCCACCCGGTTGCTGGGCCAAAAATACTTACACAGTCGCCTCGCACGAATTCCAAAAGAAAACCTTGACTAGTAAAAATTACACGAACCACCATGACACCAAACCCGATGTTAAACTGAACACTACAGGACTAACTATAGTTATACCCCATACCCGGTCTCCTGTGATGTCCAATTCCTGATTCCAAACTTGTTGTGACCCTCCAACAACCTTGCAAATAGACCACCCTGGCCTGAACCATCTGAAGAATTCCGTGATCAAATCATAGATTTGGCTTACTCTCATCGTTGCATAGGGACTGGTGAATGCTATAAGCCACCCCCACAGTCTTACAACACTTCCCATGCTAACCGAATGAATGCCACATGCCATCCCACAGTCTTACAACACTTCCTACGTTAACCGCTAACTAGTGAATGCTACGGGCCACCCTGCAGTCTTACAACACTTCCACCTAGCCATAACTGCTACCCAATTCCCTACCGCTGATCTTTCAATTCGAACACATCTAGAGTCGAGCATGTACTCAGCCAAACACCCAATTGAACTCGAGTCATGATAGGAATCCCCAACCTAGTTTCCCCCAAAGCCTGGTATCAAAAACCAAGAAGACGTGAACCCAATGTTCGGAAGTTTACCGAATTCCCAACTCACACAATCTTAAATCCAGAGAGCCACTCTTGCCACCTTCCTCCCCGACAGGGATGCAAAACTCATCCTAGTTTCACAGCTGGTCCTGTTCCTGAATACCTGAATGATTCTCCCCCACTTTGATTCGACTAAGTCCTCATATCACATGAGACTTGAAGGATTCCCAACCCTTCTTACCATCCAATGAACGATCTACTAACAACCAACGCCTACCAATGCTAGTCTTCCATCACTAACCATCCCAAAGCACCACACAAACCTTAAAGACCGGCTGAACACTTCCCGAATCCCAACAACAATAACCCCAGATGTTTAAAATGATATCTCACTCAAATCTTGAAGTCCAAAGGACGGATGATCCAACCAAAACCTCAACAACAGACCACTTCCCTCCGCACCCCAAAAGCAATTCCAAGCACAATTACTAAAACCACTTAATCCTGGTTATCTTGGATAACTAACCCACTAAATCCTGACCATAAACCTTCCACACAATGCCCCTGAACTGATCTCAGCTATCAACCAAGATAACACTAAACACTCCAAACCCATTATAAGAGAAACAACCCTTCACCAACCACTAATAATTCATGGCATGCAAATGGCATATAACATTTCTTGAGAATATAATCCAAACATAAGCATAAAAATGAATCCAAAGATATGCTTACTCAAACTGATGCAAGACTCTAACAACATAAATGCTGATAAAGCTGAAAAGATAGTAAAATATGCAAACTCGCAACATCGCTTGCTGGAGTCCTGAACTCCCCTGTCTGACATTGCAAAACCTGACTCCTCTTTGTTGGAGCTCCTGCCTTACCCTCTCGTCCATCAGTGATTCTCAAAGTAGATGAAGCAGGAGCACTCACTGCTCCTCCCCTCAACATCGGATATTTGGCCTTCTTGTGGTCCACCTAATCGTAGTGAAAACATAAGGGGTTTGCCTACTGAGGACAATCCTTACTGATGTGACCAACCCGACCACACTTGTAGCAGCCTAAACCCCTGGAATGACAAATCCCATTGTGTTGTTTCCCGCATGTGTTGTACTGAACCTGGCCCTGTTGGCCTCTTAAACGCTGATCCGAAGTCTTAGGTCTCTTCCCGGGACCCTCCACTATATGTACCTAATCTGATCCCCTCTTCCCGAGGTGCTCCAAATCGATCTATTGCTCTCGGGCTCTAGAAATCATATCATTCAGGGTCTCGCACCCTGAAATACTCACAAACTCCCTGATGTCATCTCGCAGCATATCATGATACCTCACCTTCTTCATTTCCTCATCTGCTGCATACTACAGTACCAATAAAGCACTCTCCCAAAACTTGGCAGTGATCTCTTCCACAGTCTTGGTAATCTGGCGGAGATCCACAAACTCTAGCACAACTGTTGCACCTCAATCTTCAGAGAAAACTCAGCTCGGAACCTGGTCAAGAAGTCATCCCATGACATAGCATCAATAATATCATTACCCAACTCACTACCAACCTCTTCCCTCCAATCTTGTGCCCTGTCCTTCAATAGGCAGGAAGCATATCTGACCTTCGCCTCCTCAGGATAGAAACTCGTCCAGAACATGTTAGCCATATCTGCTAATAACTTCTGATTGGCAGTAGGGTCCCTATCCCCATGGAACGTATGAGCTCCACAAACATGAAACTCCCGGAAAGAGAAAATGCGAGCTCTAAAAATAGCCATAAACTCAGCATGAAACACGCTTAAGTGATCATCCAAGATCTCCAAAATATTGCGATAAATCTCCGATGAGATAAACTCCCGCAACTGCTCGCTAATCGGCTCAACACCTGCACCTGAGCCGAAACCCAAACTAGAACCAGGATCAGAACCTGAACCACCTCCCTGAGTAGTTATCTCCAAATTGAAATACAACATGCCAAAGATTAAAACATGCCAAAGAATCCTCCTCCCATAAGCTCCTTAGATTCTCCAAGACTCTCGCCGATTCGAGTATGGATCATGTGCTATCAATAGTACGGGCCCAATACTACCTTCCATACCTATCTATACTTCCCCTAGTAATCCTCTCAAATCCTCTAAGTCACTTCCTCAAACCAATGCACCAAAACTCACTAAGCACACTGAGGTATATCCTAGGCTTTCCTAGGTTCCTGATCTCACCTAGCCCTCAGCTGCTGAAGGACTCCCACCAATGTCAACTAGCTTCCTCATGAATATAGTTATATGCAATAGAGTTCAGATCAACCTTCGAGTAAAAGGCTCAAACCTAGAATGGTTAGACTTAGACAAGAGCTATGCAATAAGGTCAAATCCATCACTCTAAGATTATTTAACCTATTCCAGATGTGACTTAGCATATTTACTTAGCACTAAGTTCACATCACTAAGAGTCCCATAAAGCACAAAGCAAGCAACATTCAGGAATCAGAAAATCTAACCAACATACACTAATCAAGCCATTATATCCACTTATCTGGAATCTGTTGGATTAGTGTCTATGCTCGTAACTATATTTGGTATGTACCTGAGTCGGTTGTGCATGGTCCTTTTGGGTTGCCTTCACCAAAGCAACCTGACAAGGTAATTTATGGAGAGAGAGAGAGAGAGGATATTATGATCTATTAATATATTATATGATTAATATATTAAAAGGGAAATCATATTATTTAATTAATATTAGTCATAAATTAATTAGAGATTAATTTGGTGGCTAAAAGAGATTAATTAAATATAGGGACTTAAACTGTCAAATGTGTGATAGTTGGTTTTTGGGCTAGGGAAACCTAATAGATTAAACGGTGAATGAAATTATGATGAAGTTCCATCATAATTTTGTCCATAGGCCTTATTCCAGAAGGTCCCATGAGCTACTTGGTTATTAAGCTGTCCATTAGGGTTTTGACTAAAACCCTAGCAGCCTACAATATAAATAGAGACCCCTACATGCAATTTTCGGCCACTTGATTCCAAGGAAACCCAAGGGCCGATTTTTAGTATCTCTTCCCTCTCTCATATTGCCTTCTTGCTTGTGTGGTGTTTGTAAGCCATTAGAGGAGTTACACTTGTGACTCTAAGCTCCAAGAAGAAGAAGATCCAAGATTTTTGAAGAGGTAAGCATCTAAATCTAGTATATCTTGATATTTTCGAAATATATATGCTAGATAGGGTTTGTAAGTCTTGGATACAATGCATGTACAATAGAGAAACCTAGATCCAAGCATTAGGGTTTGCATGAGCACGTAGGAAAGTTCTTGTGTGTAAAACCCATCAGTGGTATCAGAGATATGTTTGGTTTCTATTGTATTGATGCTTTGTTTATTTGTTCAAGCTTTAAAATCGTTTTTCTTTCTAACTGCCTGATGAACTCGACGAGTTCCATGAGGAACTCGATGAGTAGGTTGAACTCAACGAGTTTAGCTGTCAGACATAAAGATTTTCGGGATTTCTTGCTGTTTTGCTGAAGGAAAATTGCCAAAGCTGTTTTTTAATGATAAAATCCAAATTTTATTATATTTGAATGATTATCCTTACCAAAACAAAAGATAATTTCAAATCATTTGAATAATAGTTTCTTTATATGATAAATGTTGATTCTTTAAATTATTTGGAAGTTATCTTGTGATTAAAACCGGATTAGGTCAAATATAGATAATCACAATATTAATTGTTTAATTTATATTATTTGTTATTTGATCCTTTATGTTTTGAAAAAGTTCAAAGACTTGCCCTCAAGTTTTGGAATTTAAATTTTTGATTAAAAGTTTAATTTTGAATTATTTAAATTTCAAACCCTTAGAATTTTACAAGTTTAAAATTCAACCTTATACCTTATTTATTATAAGATTAATATATATATATATATATATATATATATATATATATATATATATATATATATATATATATATATATATATATATATATAAGAATAAACTACTCTTATCGCTAGTAGGCCTCATTCATGAAGCCAGTCTATAAGGGGGTATAAGGTTGTTGCCTATAAAATGACGCTTAATGGGTGTCCACTCTCAGCCACTGCTTCCTTGATTGGTGGAGGGTCGTTAGCCGAACGGATAAGATAGGGCATTTAATTCCTCATTATAAGTATGATGAATATTACAAGTAATTAAATTTTTTCAAATTCCCAATCTTAGTTACTTTAGGATAAAATGTGAAAATGATGCTATTTCATGGAATTACACTTCGTACCCTTGTCAAACATTAGTGGAGCGTGTGTGGTTAACCGGCACACTAATTTGGGATTGACATTGGTGGTGAAGGGTGGCTCGATGTGTATCATAGATCAATGGATCGTGCGTGGCTAACCGGCACATTGATTAGGTGATAATGAAATTGAGTGCACCATGTTAATTCACATGGTTATTCACACCTTGTTTGTGATCCTCGATATCACAGTCACAAGCTTCAAGGGCATATTGAGATTTAAACATGCCCTTGAAAGGTTCAATGAATCTCAAAGATCTAGGAGTTTTTCATAGCATTTAAAACTAAATCTTCTTTTTTTTTCATGGTGGAAAATTCGTGAATCGTTATTCACTTACCTTCAAATTATTTGCTTTTAGATCACAACATCCCTTTTCTAAGTTGTAAATAATGGTGTTGGATCCTAGCCCTAATTTCTCATTTGGGTGATTAATTGGGGATTCATTCTAATCAAACATGTCCTTTTCTATTTTCAGATGTCTAACGCAAACAACAACAACACTCCTGCAGCTACTGGTGGATTCTCACTCATGGGTTTATGTGGGAAAGTGATCTTTAATGGCAACAACTTCAACGAGTGGATTCGAAACATTTGAATGATCACTCGCCATGAGGACAAAGAATATGTCCTCGATGAGAAGCTTGAAAAGATCAATCCAGAAACTGCCACTGCTGAGGAAATCGCTGCCTTTGAGGCACATGAACGTGATGCTACGAAGGTTCATTGCATCATGCTCGCGACTATGAATGCAGAACTCCATAAGTCATACGAGGAAATGTATCCATTCGAGATGCATCAAGATTTAATGGATAGGTATCACCAAAGCGCGAGGAAAGAATGCAATGAGATCATCACTAACATGATTACCGCTAGGATGGGGAGTGGAGAATCCCTAACCTTGCATCTGCAGAAGATGCATAGGTATGTTGATCGTCTTCTGAAGGTAAATGTTAAATTTGATGAGGATTTGGCTATCGACATCATCCTCCACTCCTTGCCTCCGTGCTACAACCAGTTCAGAATGACCTACCACATGAACAAAGAAGAGGTCACTTTGAGAAAACTTCAAGGGTTGTTGAGGACTGTCGAGTGCAATCTAAAGGATAAATTTTTTGCATCAACTCCTACCGATTCGACCCCTATGTTGGCAATTTGGCAAGGAAAGGGTAAGAAGAGGAAGGCTCCTTCTAAGAGCCACCAAAAGGGAAAGTCACAAGATGGTTCCTCTTCTAGTGGGACCAAAGTTGGTTCCGCTAAGCCATCTTCTGTCCCTAAGGATGCAGAGTGCTTTTACTGCCATGACAAGGGCCACTGGAAACGAAGCTGCCCTAAATATCTGAAAGATATTAAGGATAGGAAGATAAAGCCCACCTTTGCAGGTATGTATTCAATTAAATCTAATAACTCATCACTTGCTACTTCATGGGTTCTTGATACTGGATGTGGTTTCCACATTTATTCTGATTTGCAAGGCCTAAGAGAAAGTATGGAAGTAGAACATGGAAGGATAAACTTGGTCATGGGAGACAGAAGATCGTCACCAGTTACCAAGATCGGAGTTTATTCCTTAGTGTTGAGTAATGGTTAGGGTTAGATTTAAATATTTGTTGCTATTCGCCAGATATGGCAAGGAACATCATTTCTTTTCATGGATTATATAGACAAGGGTTTCGATATTAATTTGATAATAATAATGGTTCTATTACTGTTTATCTTGATGATGTTTTCTATTTTAATGCACTACCTTGTAATGGAATATATGAATCTGTGTTGGTTGTAGACAACTTAGGAAATGATGTGTTAAATATCAATTCGTCCAATAGTTTGGACAAAGCATGCTTGTGGCATTGTCGCCTTGGCCATGTCAACAAGAAACACATAGCCCAACTCCAAAAAGATGGAGTATTGGAGTCATTCAACCTTAGGGACGATGACAAGTGTGAGTGTTGTTTCCTTGGGAAGATGACCAAGTCACCCTTTATTGGCACTTGTGCAAGGGGTGAGGGTCTATTGGATCTCATACACACAGATGTTTGTGGACCCTTTAGATCCACCACAAGGGATGCTTGCCGCTTCTACGTGACTTTTACAGCTGATTATAGAAGATATGGATATATCTAATTAATAAAGAAAAAGTCAGAAACCTTTGAAAAGTTCAAAGAGTTTAAGAATGAAGTGGAGAATCAGCTGGGCAGGAAAATCAAGATGCTTCGATCTGATCGAGGAGGAGAGTACCTAAGTCTTGAGTTTCACAACTATCTAAAGGAATGCAGAATTGTTTCGCAATTGGAGCCTCCTAGGACGCCACAATTGAATGGTGTGGCTGAGAGACGTAATCGGACCTTGTTGGACATGGTTCGTTCTATGATGAGTCGGACTTCGTTACCAATAGCTTTCTGGGGGTATGCCTTTAAGAATTCCGCCCATATCTTTAACCTAGTTCCCACAAAGAAGGTTGCCAAAATACCTCACAAGATGTGGATAGGGAAAGCTACCTCGTTGGCACATATCAAGGTTTGGGGTTGCGAGGCTTTCGTAAGACGAGAGACTCACGACAAGCTCGAACCTCGTAGTGAGCGATGTATTTTCATCGGCTACCCGCAAACATCCTTCGGATATCTCTTCTATAGACCGAGTGACAATGTTGTCTTTGTTGCAAGGAGAAGGGTTTTCCTAGAGAGAGAACTCATAGGGCAAGGGGACAGTGGGAGGAAAATTGATCTTGAAGAGGTTCAAGAGTCGAGCGATGAAGGAACCTCTAGCACTGGTGACCAACCTGAGGAGGAACCTCCTGTTGAGCCTGTTGAAGAGTCCTTACCTCTTAGACGTTCCAGAAGGGCTAGTGTTCCACCCCAGTTGTATGGATTCCATATTATTACTGAAGGGGATACATTTATTAGTGATAGTACACTAGTAAATTTGGACGAACCTAGTAGGTACATGGAAGCCATGGCGGGCTCGGAGTCTGCTAAATGGAAAGAGGCAATGGACAGTGAGATTCAGTCTATGTACGACAACCAAGTTTGGAATTTGGTTGATAATGTACCAGGTCACAAAACGGTCGGGTGAAAATGGATCTTCAAGAAGAAGACGGACATGGATGGGGAAGTGCGCTTATCTGAATGGGGAACTTGAAGAAACTGTGTACGTGGAGCAACCTCCTGGCTTCGTAAATGAAAAGCATCCAGATCACTGCTACATCTTGGATAAAGTTGTTTATGGTCTGAAACAAGCACCTAGGGCATGGTATGAAACACTTACTAAGTTTTTAAAGATGTCTAAATTCAAACAAGGTTCGGTTGACCAAACCTTCTTTCGTTAAAAGGAAGGTAACCACCTAATGGTCGTTCAAATCTATGTCGATGATATCATCTTTGGCTCAACGAATCCCAGCCTAACAGCTGAATTCAGAAAGCTGATGGAGACAAAATTTGAAATGAGCTCAATGGGTCCGATTAACTTTTTCCTTGGTTTAAATATTAGACAGGGACCCGAAGGCATCTTTATTAACCAGGAAGCATATACTAAGACTCTTCTTGCCAAGTTTGGCATGGTGGGAGATTCCAAGGTCAAAGTCCCTATGGCGTTCGGTACCAAGCTCACACCATCTTTGGAAAAACCGGCAGTCGACATAACACTTTATCGCCAAATGATTGGTTCTCTAATGTACCTCACAGCTAGCAGGCCTGATATAATGTTTTCAGTTTGCTATTATGCCAGGTTTCAAGCAAATCTGCGTGAACCACACATGTTGGCAGTGAAGAACATATTCCGGTACCTGAAGCGAACGACCTCTCTCGGTCTCTGGTATCCCTCAAACTCGGGTTTCTTTGTTCAAGCCTACTCATATGCAGACCTTGGAGGATGTGGTCTAGATCGGAAAAGCACTACAGTAGGCTGTCAATTCCTCGACGGGAAGTTGGTGAGCTGGCAATCTAAGAAACAAACGTGTGTTTCTCTGTCTACAACCGAAGCAGAGTACATTGCAGCCGCCTCATGCACATCTCAAGTGATTTGGATCCAAAGCCAACTCCGGGACTATGGACTCAATATGAAAAAGATCCCACTATATTGTGACTCTAAAAGTGCAATTAGGATCTGTCATAACCCAGTGCAACATTCCAAGACAAAGCATATAGCACTGAGGTATCACTTTATTAAGGATCATGTTGAAGAAGGAAATGTCGAGATTCACTTTGTTCGAACCACTGATCAACTGGCTGACATCTTCACCAAAGCCCTTCCTGAAGCAAGTTTTAATAAAATTCTACAAGGACTAGGTATGATGGAATCGGAGTCAGTACCAAAAATACATTCTTAGAACTAAAAGTTGGAAGCGAAATGAACCAAACGCTCGGTCTATTTAGGGCTCGGTTCACATGGGAACCGAAATGTACCGAACGCTCGGTCTATTTCGGGTTCGGTCCCATTGCACTTGTTTTCGCTTATCTCAAAAAGGTGGTTTCTTTGGTTGTAAATTTTTGTACAATTGTTTTCCAAAAATTTTAATTCCAAAATTTTTTTTGAACCGAAATGAACCGAGCCTTCGGTCCATTTCGGGTTCGGTTCCAATTTTTTTTTTTTTTTGTTTTTGTTTTGTTTTTCTCTTTACCAAATTATCAAAAACTCCAAAAATATTTTCTTTTTCTTTTTGTCTCTACTTCTGTTTGTATTCACCGTTTATGGAATATTGATGGGGTAGGTATGATTCTCACACCTTTTAATAGCTAAGTGTCCTTAGAAGCATGCTGTTGCATGTTGTCCAAAGCCTCGATTGATTCTGAATAAAGCCTTACTGACTTGGTATATACAAACTTTGTCTTCCCAATTAGGCTACTACATTTATTCTAATCATGAGCTACCTTAATCTTTTCTCATATGAGATAAGAGTTTTCTGGTTTGTCATTATTTTATTACCAGAGGTACTTCCGTCTCCTTACACCATCTCAAACATTTTTCTCCATAATATTCGCTTCATACAAGTAACCCTTGAGACTCTCAGAAATTACCACTAAGGTTTATGGTTACACAATCTCTGTGTTTGTGATCTTAGCTTCGTGTCACTATGTGCTAAGTGAAACCCACAATTCAATACCTACTATGCATTGACGGTGAACAATTAAATTTGCTCTAGTTTTCACTCATGAATTAACGAATCCACCCAAGTGGTTGTACCATGAAATCTCTAATTTTCTCTTTGTGTGATTCTTTTGAAGTTGTTAAATACCATAACATTTCTTCCCTTAGAATCCAGTTTTTAATTTTCTGGAGATTTCACCCCTAGTGTTTCCAACTAGTCACTAACACATTATCCAAACCTACTTGTTCAATAAACCACATTGGTCTCACAAGTTCTTCAGTCGATTTCTGTCTTATGTCTAGATCAGGAATTCTGAACTGAAGCGAAAGCCTCCCAAATAAGCCTTATTAAAAGATGCCTTTCAACACTTCTTAACTAGTGATTGATCATAATTCAACGGGAAACCACACAAACACTTTAAGATCTCTCTTGACTTTGAAGGAAGAGATTCGTGCCCGGGATCCACAGTTTCGTGTCTCAATTGACATCACATATTCCCACATATATGTTGCTTTATTTCTTTATCTTTGACACTCTATGCACAAAAATCTTTTTGATTTTCCAAAAATCTGGTTTCCTTCATTACAAGCTATTTTTTTGGCGCCGGGATTTAATACCATATAATAACGGGATATTGTTGTTAATGCTACACGTGTTCACTTTTATTTATGAAGACAGCTCATTTTAAAAGGATAAGTTGTTGACTCAGCCGAAAGTCTAAACGTTTTGGTATTCAAAATGGCGCTTGATGGGAAGGCGTGAAAAACGGAAGAGTTTTTCTCTCTCATGCGTAATCATAGGGGTTGCTAAACTGTCACGCGTCAATCAACTCAGGAAAAGCTTCGATTTTCAAGAAGATTTGGGGGCGGATTCTTCTCTCTCCTCTAACGCACGGTATAAAGGGTAAACCCTAAGGTCTTTTACCTCTTTACTGCACCCAAAGTTCAGAGAGCAAGAAACGACTATTTTCTCCCACTGTTCATCTTCTTCTCCAAAACACTCTTCAATGGCGGATTCTTCTTCTGTTCACGCAACCTCCCACATTCTGCCTATCCGACCTCAGAAAAGCCTGATCATTGATCTCACCCCACATGCCTACGACGCCTTCATGTTCCCAATTGTGGAGTGTCTTAAGCACTCTCCACTGGTTCAAGCATTAACCAAGGCTGAAATCGTTCCAATGGAGTGCTTGTCGCAGATCTTCTCAACTGCCCAATATGCCAAGTCTGTCGATCGCATCTTCTTCGACATTCTTTATACAAAATCCTCCATCTCCAAACAACGATTATGTTCGCTTCTAGGGTTCGAGCCTGATGAGTCAAGGATTAACCCTGAGTCTATTCCTGTGGGACAGTTGTTCTCCATGTTTTACAGCATGGGTTACACCGAGATTCTAACCACTGTTACCAAGTTCAAGAAATCATGTATTCCTCCTCAGTGGAATGGCTTCTTCACTGTGCTATTCAAAGGATTATCAGAACGAAGTGCAAGTTCTGATGGGGCTAGCCGACTGTTTATGACAATTCTCTACGGGCTGTATGACGACGTCAATCTCGACTATGGCTCGGTTTTATGGCAGCAGTTGATTTAAAGCCTCGCTTCTACTTCTCGCCATTCTGAGATATCGTATGCCAGATTATGGACTCTGGTCACAAAGTGGGCAATGGACAAGTATCATGTTCCTGTCATTGCTGATTCTCCACTCTCCTCGATTGGTATTTTCCATACAACGAAGATCATCGTGACTGATTCTTCCAAGTTTCAGTTCGTTGGCTCAATCCCTGAGTCAATGTATGCGTGTGTTCCAAGGGACAGTCGCATCATCAAGACTTACAAGGAGTTTCTTCATTCAGGCCCCAGAGAGCTCACCCCAGAAATGATTCAATCTATCCACGACGCTGACAGGCCTGCTCCCAGGGGAAAGAAACCAGAAAAGGGGAAAAACAAGAAGGTTGTCAAAGGAGCGAAAGGTCCTTCTCCAAAGAAACGAAAACCTTCGAAGGCAGCTCAATCACCTCCCCCAAAGAAGAGGAAAACTCAGCCTAGGTGCAAACTCATTCTTGCCTCTTCCTCAAGTGAATCAGAGGATGAGAGTTCAGACTCTGAGGAGTCGCTTCGAGGTGACACTCCTCCTCATTTTCCTTCCCCTGAGGTACCTGTTTCAACTACACTAGTATCTCCTCCCCCAATCTTTATCTCTATTTCCATTCCCCCCATAACCTCCACTACCCATATACCACCCACCTCTATCCCTGTACCACCTCCTATCTTCACAGAAGCTACGACAACAACCACCACTGAAGTTCGAACCAACGTATCTGATACGGGGGCTCATACTTCAGCACCTAAACGCACACCCGCTACTGAACATACTTCCACACCCGAACCTACTCCCACAACCGAACCTCCACCTTCGCCTTCATCTCCCAATCACTCAGCCGATGACGAGACCTTTCTTGGAGGAGAAGAAATGACTTTTGACTCGGTCTACTATAGTCTATATCAAGTTCAAAGTGATGATGACGATGATGCTCCTGTCACTAAAAAGCATCTCAAGGAACTTCATGAGAAACTTGACAGTCTCATCGCTTCCTCCTCTTCCTCTCGGTCCACTATCTCAGAGGATACCATTCAGGGGCTAGTTGATTCGTTCACAAAGGCACATGAAGCCTCAATCAACTCCGCCACTGCTACTATCGACGCATCTACCAAGGCGTGTGCTGCTGCGACTGAAAAAGCCGAAAAACTATTTGTCAATGCTAACAATCTTTTATAGTCTTTACAGGGAGCCGTTGATTCCACTGCAGCGAAGGTTGACTCTCTTGTCGAGAAGCTGGCCACTTCTTTCGCATCCGAATTGCAATCCTTTGCCAGTCTTCGTCAGTCTCTCGACGATGACAATAAAACCTTCCAGGCGACTGTTGAGGAGCGTTTGACAAAGCTGCAAGAAGATCTTGCTTCAGAAAACTCCATGATGGATGCTCTTGCTCGCAAAACCACTACTCTAAAGGTCAAGAGCCTTCAACTCTTCCAATCAGAAAAAGAGGTTGCATCTCTCCGATCTGAGCGAGCGGTCATCTCTACGTGTGTTTCGGATTTCCACGCCGCCCTCTCCAACATTATTGAAGCGCATGATCCCATCCTGAACTATTCTGTGAGGCGCACTCTAGCTGAGAAGCTTGCTCCCGCCCTTGACCTACTCAGCAAAATTGAAGGGCTTCTTGAGTTCGTGGCCCATCCAAAACAAGGGGGAGAAGATGTGTCTCAACTGCCTCCTACTTCTACATCAACTAAAGCAACCGAACCTCCTCCAACGGGTCAACCTTAAGGTTCGGGTGCTAAAGATAAAGGGAATAAGATTATTGAAGACAGTGATGATGATGATAAAGAGACCATCGCTGATCTCTTGAAGAAACAAGGCTGGGAAAAGGATGAAGACATGAGTGATTGGGTTGCCAGAGAGGCCGAGGCGAATGAAAGAAAAATGAAGGAGGCTCATGATCTTCTTGAAAGTCGAAAAACTCTATTTCCTCCGTGGACTCTCGAGAAGCTTATCAAAGAAGCCATTGATACTCCCAGCATCTTATGGCTCGAACCGGAGATTTCCTTGGACAGGGTCAATTCTGTCGACTCTCAGTTTGACATGCCCTTGACCCGAAAGGCCTTCATTTTTCATGCCTTCTCTCATATTGCTGATGTCCCTCATCCTCACCCGAAGGTTGATAGGGAGCTCGTTGAATTCTATCTGAGGTCTGCTCAGCCTCAGTATTAGACATGGAGTGCTCAGAAGATTATAAATGTTCGGGTCCTCAAACCTTTTAAGGATGGGAACTTCACAAACGTTCGGTTCAAAGTGCTGAGGGGGTCTGCTAAAACAGAACCTGCTGTTTCACTTGCTGATCTTCCTAACCTGAATCCACATGATTGGATCATTCTGCACAACATCCTCCTCACCAACGAAGCTGAATATGGGCCAATCATAGATCACTTCAAAAGGATGCTAGTTTGCTACATCATGGAGGTTGCCAAGATGGATCAGGAGATCGCAAGTATTTTCAAGAAAAAGCCTACCATCTCTACTGTTGGTTCTGAAAGTGATTTAAATATGATGCAGATGGGAAGGATCGACCCGAAGCGGAACTCTGTCATGTTCACAAGGAACGAAGGCCAAAAATGCCTGTTCGCCTTGGCAGACAAGCATCTGTATACCACTGCATGCTTGGAACATGTTCTGGGGATCATCAATCGATGCAAGCATAACTCTGCAGATGACAAGAAATATTTTGATGACATGATCCAGTGGTACATTCGGTTCAGAAAAACCATCCTAGCTCACATTCCTCGTCTGTTCGAAACCACAAAGAAAGTTCCTGCAGCTAGACCCAGCAAGCCGAAGTAGAGTCTTTCTGCAATTGACGCAAAGGGGGAGATTGTAGAGTCTGTTGGGTGTTGTGTCTTGGGTTCGTTCATTAGTCCAATTTTGTTTCCGGATTGGGTCTGTCCATCCGTGAGTTATGTTCTAGGGTTTAGTATTTATTGATGCTTGCATGCATCTTAGTACGTAAGATTTGAAGTTGATCATTCATAGATATTATTTTTATTGTTTGTAACCCTAGTAGCCTCTACAGCGGAAGTTCTTTGTCGAGCTCTGCTGAGGCTTGAATCTATTGAATCATTCGACATATTTTGATTCACTATTGTGCTTGATATTTCTGTTTTACGTTTTCGTGATTAGCCTGTTTAAAGATCTAAATGATCAAAGAGTTATTCAACTCATCAATGTACGCTATGAATCATACTCACCCTGATGTGGCCTTCACTTTAAGCATGGTCAGCAGATATCAGGGAAAACCTGGTAGAGCTCATTGGAATGCAGTTAATAATATTCTTAAGTACCTTCAGAGGACCAAGGAATGCTTTCTAGTCCTCGGTGGGAATGATGACTTAAGGGTACGAGGGTACAATGACGCTAGTTTTCAGACGGATTGGGATAATTACCGGTCGCAGTCTGGCTGGGTCTTTACCCTTAACGGAGGAGCAGTGACTTGGAAAAGTTCCAAGCAAGAGACGGTAGCTGATTCAACGTGTGAATCATAATACATTGCGGCAAGTGAAGCATCAAAGAAGGCAATATGGTTGAAGAACTTCATTGGATACCTTGGAGTTGTTTCATCCATAAAGGAGCCTATGGAGATTTTCTGTGATAATGAAGATGTGGTTGCCTTGACCAAGGAACCAAGGGATCATGGCAGATCCAGACATATCGACTGAAAATATCACTTCATTAGACATCGGGTAGAAGAAGGAATCCTCGTGGTGAAGAGTGTATCGTCACAAGATAACCCAGCAGATCCCCTTACAAAGGGACTAAGTAGGGTTAAGCACTTGCAGCATGCAAGGAGCATAGGGCTGAAGGACGATATAAGTTTAGATTAGATAAATAGGAAACGTGTAATAGATAATTTGTACTTGACATTTGATGAATAAATAAAGGTGTATTATTTATGAGTAAAGCTACTATCTTGTGTTGATTATTTATCTATATCTTCAATTTTGCATGTATTGACTTCCTGAATAATAAGATTATTCAAACAGTCCACAGTTGCTCATATGTTGGAAGTAGATATGAAAGAATATTGTCACGTATTTGTTTGTAGATTGTCTAAAAGGTTTTAGGCGTGGCAAAGATTTGCTGCAAAGTTCATGAGTGCTTATGAATTGTGATTTGAGCATTGGAATAAACCCGCGCTTGCTGGTATCACTTCATGGAATTTGTCACGAGTGATCGCAAGACAATAATATCATATAATCTTTAAACCTAGAGATATGGTTATCATTTATTGGTTGGTTGTGCATTGATAATGCGTAAACGCATCAGTAAGTTGATGTTATAAAATGTATTATTGTGTATGATTTAGCCAATGGATGATAAGAGCATATGAGTCGAAGTTTATCTGTTCCTTTTAATCCAAGAGGATAAAAGCGATATCTGGCCACTTGATGATTTGGTTTAACTGATGTGTCGGGCCCGGTCAGGACGAAGTTGATGTGTTAGAACTAAGTTTTGTGTCAAACAAATCAGAGATCAAGGAACAATGTGCTGAACAATAAGTATGACTATGTTCCATGTGATTGTCAGCATGATATCTAGAAGAGAGGATTATACGATCCCTTATCTAAAGGACATGATTTTATTCAAAGTTGACAGCAGCGTATAAGAGCTACGATTGCTAACCGGATCCTGAAGTCATGTGTGAAGACTTATCCAAGTGGGAGACTGTTGGATTAGTGTCTAAGCCCGTAACTATATTTGGTATGTACTTGACCCGGTTGTGCATGGTCCTTTTGGGTTGCGTTCACTAAAGCAACTTGAGAAGGTAATTTATGGAGAGAGAGGATATTATGATTTATTAATATATTATATGATTAATATATTAAAATGGAAATCATATTATTTAATTAATATTAGTCATAAATTAATTAGGAATTAATTTGGTGGCTAAAATAGATTAATTAAATATAGGGACTTAAACTGTCAAATGTGAGATAGTTGGTTTTTGGGCTAGGGAAACCTAATGGATTAAAGGGTGAACGAAATTATGATGAAAGTCCATCATAGTTTCGTCCATAGGCCTTATTCCATAAGTTTCCATGGGCTGCTTGGTTATTAAGCTGTCTATTAGGGTTTTGACTGAAACCCTAACAGCCTACAGTATAAATAGAGACCCCTACATGCAATTTTCGGCCACTTGATTCCAAGGAAACCCTAGGGCCGATTTTTAGCATCTCTTCCCTCTCTATATTGCCTTTTTTCTTGTGTGATGTATGTAAGCCATTAGAGGAGTTACACTTGTGACTCTAAGCTCCAAGAAGAAGAAGATCCAAGGTTTTTGAAGAGGTAAGCATCTAGATCTAGTATATCTTGATATTTTCGAAATATGTATGCTAGATAGGGTTTGTAAGTCTTGGATACAATGCATGTACAATAGAGAAACCTAGATCCAAGCATTAGGGTTTGCATGAGCACATAGGAAAGTTCTTATGTGTAAAACCATCAGAATCAATACTAGAATGCAATTCTAAAGCTCATACAATCATGCATATAAAAAGGCATGTCTCCTATCATGTAAAACCGGTCTTCGGGTATCTAGGCATGGTTTATGCCATGATCAGTATAGGTGTTCCTGGATCTCTTGTTTGGGCTCATCATATAACAGATCCTTAGCATTAATCTAGCATGCAATTCTCATAATCATATCACATATCATAAAAACATGTATTGGTATTCTGGGAACCACTTACTTGAGCTCGGCTGATTACACACATCACACCCCTTTCTTTGATTAGAAGTTCTTTTTTAGTTAAATGTGTATTTGATAAAAAATTTCACCAAACTCTCAGTTTGAGTTCAGGCATACTCGAGAGTATGCACGAATCCCTCAAACCAAGGCTCTGATACCAACTTGTAACATCCCAAAAATCAGGGATAAAAATTTCATTTTTATGATAACCAAAACACTATTGTAACTTTATCCAAACATAAGAATTTCAAAATAAAACAATTATCAGTGTTTATTCCCAAAGACCATATATTGCGGAAAAACACAGGTGTATGCGATGTGATCAAGCGGGTTACTTCCCTTTCGAACCGAAAGTACCTGAAACCATAAACTATAAACTATAAACACGAAGCTTAGTGGGTTCCACAAATACCACATACCAAACATATCCAATGAATCACAGATGTTATACATATCCAATTAAATAATAAAAGTGATATGTCCCAACCATAGTCTTGCCATTACACCATGAGTCACCTCGTGGTCTTTCTTGTAAGGCCAGGGGCCAAAACCCTGGGTCTTATAGACAAGTTCCAAGAGCCACCTCTTTGTCTTTGATGTGTGAAAAACACACTAGTTTTTATTCCTATTACTTTAAACACAAATTAAACACACGAAAGGCAATGTACGTATCGATTAATAGTATAGTTCAAGCAAGTAGGGTATCGAACATAGGGAATGGTAAGAACTAAATTAAATACTAATATTATCTAATTAAAACAATTAATAAAATGGGGGGAGGGGGTTGCAAGACTAGAAACTTAAGTACTCAATTAACTTTCAAACAAAGACAATTAACAACTAAGAAGAACAAGAAAGGACAACTAGATTCAATGATAAAAGAGACTTATGTTTAGATTTGATTCACTTATTCCTATGGTTGATTTCTTGGCAAGTGCAATGGATCAATATGTCAATGGTTATCGATTCCTAATGTGATTGGGTTCATGTTCATTATTACCAATCCTTTAGTAGACAAGTTAATTCAAACAGTGATCAAGTAATTAAACTAACAAGTTTCCTAGTGTTTAGTTCGTATCAAGTAAGACTTGTAATAATAGCCAATCAAATTTGTTCAATTCAATCAACTCATATGTGGTTGTTCATCACACATGCTCACACATTGATTTACATATTTTCTAGTTTACCCTAGTTTCATATTCATTATTCCTAGGCATACAATCTTCTATTCACAAAACTATATGAATCAAGTAATCAAGAAGATGTTCATACAACTTAATAACTCATTTATTAGCAAAAAATATTTATGATCAATACATGAGTATCTTTAACAAGCTAAACAATATAAATAACCAAATTAATATTAATCCAACCACTCAATTAAACCATGTTCATAAGATTATCTTACCCAAACAGAAGTAAAAAGCTTTCAGTTGATATCTACAGCATGTAATAACCTAAAATCAAAATCTAATGATTCAAACATAGTTCAAAATAAAGATTAAGAAATGAAGAATGATTATTTGCCTTTGATTCTCTTCTAAATTGTCTCTTATGTTGCAATTTCGAAAACTGAAGCTTCAAGAACCATTCTGGTCTTTAATAATTGCAGCTAGCCTCTAGAAAAAGTTAGGGTTTCGGGCATACATGCTATCTATTTATAGTTGCCAAAAATCAACCTAAGTCGTCGAGTTTTTTAGAATAACTCGACGAGTTTTTCTGATAATCCACGTATGCAACGTGTATGGCAAGGCATCCTTGAATCGAGAATATTCTGATCAACTCATCGAGTTGAGGGTCAACTCGTCGAGTTTGTTCATATTTTAGCCTTCTTCGATCTCCAAGCTTCCAATCATTGAATCCTCTTTCTTTTTCACCCAAACATGTGATTTATTGTTGCAATTGAAATATTAAGCTAATTAAGTACCTTTTGTCCATAAAATGATATAAAAACAACATAAAGTATTAAGATAATGCATGAATTTTATAACTAAATATGCCCATATCAAAATACCCCACACTTGACTTTTTCTTGCTCCTAAGCAAATCTGAATTTTATCATACGAATATCATATAAGACAATCCTAATCGAACCCAGCCATTATGCCAAGACCGCAACACATGCATTTGTGTCTAAAGTTTTTCCTAAGGACCCCCCTCAATTCTAAATACTCACAATCCTCATAAACACTCGCCTACTTCTTTTGAACATTGCTCATTTTATGCATCCCTCCGAATCCATCCCTAGAAAACTTTCTTAACCTCAAGTTATTTTTGGTTAAATCCCCAAGCATACATATGATAAAATAACCTAGAAAAGAAAATTACAATAAAAATAAATACTACTTTTGATTGAATCTTTTATACTTTGTAGCTTTTCTTCAATGTATTTCTTCTTTGTCTTCATAGCTTTGCAGATTCTTTCAAACATTTCATCACTCTTTTTTTTTCACTCAAAACTAAAAACCTAGAAAAACATATGCATAATCAATGAAATTTAACTTCATCCTTTATTGGTTAAAGGCATTAGTCTTATGTGCAATGACTACTTGAGCTTTCCTGGATACATTTCTGGTAAATGATGCTAAAGATGTTGCAATCTTCAAACTAAGCGAGGTTGTGTTTTTATCCCATGATTTCATTAGAATAAAGGAGGCCACAAATGCAATATAATGTATATTGGATCAACTAAACATTTGGGTCTTCATAGAATCATCAAACACAATAATAACATGAAAACCTAATTGCTTTACCAAATTTGTCTGAATTAACCCTAGGAAAAAAAAATTATGCAATTTTTTTTACTAAATGTAATCAACCCCTACCCCCACACTTAAATTATGTAATGTCCTTATTGTATGTGATGCATGATAAGGAATATATAAAAAAATAAAAAGAGAATTAAAACAAACTCCGCTGGGGTAGAAGTTGCGAGGTTGATATTTTTATTGGAAATCTTTATCTTCAATTGGCTTTAGACATGGGAACAGCCATCAACGCCTTGGGTTTCAAATCTCATGTGGTTATGCTCCAAAATATAGAGGAAAAAGATCTTGGAAAAGCTCGGAAATTGATCTTTAATAGGATCACCAATTGCCTTGGTCAAATACGTTCAAATCACCAATTTGAAGATAAGAGAAAGAGTAACTCGTCGAGTTCATAACTAACTCGCCGAGTTGAGTTGTTAAAGTTGGCACAGTCGGGTTTTTTCACAGGAACTCGTCGAGTATATATAAGGAACTCGGCGAGTTTTCTTCACTGAGTGAACACAAATGACTCCAACTTCAGGTTCGTTTATGGATTTCTAGGGAATGACCGTAGCAGTATCCCCCCTCATTTTCCTTCAGAAAAGCACATTCTTTCAGCTATTTATTCACCGAACTTGTAAATATACTCATCTCTCTCATTCTTCTCATTTTAGACTCGATCTCACATTATATCGCTCATGCTTTATTCTTTCATTCTATCCTTCACCCTATATTCTGAAAAGAACAAAAACAAACACCAAGTAATAAAAGGAAAACATACTAATAAAAATCCTAAATTACTTAAGTTTAAACATCAACCACACAAATCAAAAGAAAAACACACCAAACAAAATTAAAAAAGTTTAAACAAACCAAACAAAATAAAATAAAAACAAAGGAAAGGATAATTAGTCTCCATCTACACTATCTTCTCCTCCTAACCCACTTCCTCCAGCTCCACCATGTCGCACATTCCACCTCTCGTTCCAACCCCTCACATACGGAAAGTCAGGCTCATCATTCATCCTTGGTATGTTCAAATGATGCATCATACTACATTCTCTAAAATCGCCCCCAAGCATAAAAGTAAGCACACTAGTGTCAAAGTAGTTATCGCCCCCATGAAATGTAATAGTAGAATAAAACTCCCAGCACAATTCTTGATAAACCGGCTCTTGTAGTTGGAAAAGTCGCCTCCAAGCATCACATGTAACCATCACTTCATCTTAAATGAAAACCTTAGTAAGATAAGGATTCATTTCTCCAACTAGTCCTCATTGTTCCAAACTTAGCCAATCCAACTCATTTGGCTAATAGAAGTCTTTTTTTTTTCCAGTTTTTCCAACTTTTTCCTCCATGCCACCAAAGTTGCTTTTGAGCTAATTTGAGTAAAATCAAGCCACGGAAACCCCATTGACCTCTTTGAGAACCTTGGTTCCTGCTTCTTGACATGATTCTGCAAAACCAAAGTCATAGGAAACCAAACAAACACAAAAAATGTTAAACGAAATAAAACTGTCATACATCATAAACTCGTCGAGTTCATGTGCAACTCGTCGAGTTCATGTAACAGGTGCGAAAAATCCTTCTCAGGTTCAATAAATCCAACCATTTAACATAAAATTTCACTCAGGGGTTTGTTTAAGATAGCAAAATAAGCAAGAATCCATGGATAAAACTAGTAGAAACATCTAATTTCGTCAAAATCTAAACCCTAATGCTCATGTGAAAACTCAGAACCATACTATTTAAACAAAATGGAGCCATCTATCTACTAAAAATCGAAACTTTAACAGAAATATGCATTAGAAATCTTACCTTTTTGAAGCAATTTGAAGGAGAAAGCACAAAAATAAGAAGAAGTTGCTTGGGAGGATTCTTGGTCGACTAGAACGAGGAGGGTGACGACTGTGAGATGTGGGTTTACCTTTTAGGGTAAAAACCCCAATTTACAGCAATAAAAAATAAATTTTTTCGGTAATAAAACGAAACTCGTTGAGTTGTAGCCCAACTCGTCGAGTTGACACGGGTTTGACCGAAATATCGGGATTTTTGAAATGGACACGTCGAGTAGCTACCTAGTACTCAACGATTTTTCTCCTCTGTTTGAAAAAATTTGGTTTGTTTGTGAAGATAAAGCACCACCCTACACTCAACTTTGCTAATCCTCCCAGCAATATTTTGAGAAAATTTGGAAGATAAAGACTAAAAATCTTAATGAAACACACAAAAATAAAATGAAATGAAAGACTAAAAATAAAAAGAAAAAGAAAAAGAAAGCAAACTCAAATGTCGGGTTGCCTCCCACACGCGCTTCTTTTTGAGGAGTCTTTAGCTTGTCACACCCCCAAACCGGAACGGCGGAAATGTTCGGGGGCGGATGACGTCATGCTCAGTATCATAACCATAGTGAAGAAAGTAACACACAACCATCATAGATATAATTTAAAAGATTACATTGTTTCCAAAATACATGTTTTCAATTAAATTACATATGATGATAAAATGTAGCAAAATAATCTACGCCTTAGCGTCTTGACTTCAGAAGTCTTGCGGTTACCTGTATTACTGATTACCTGCGAATACAAGTTGTTTTGAAAAGAGAGTATCAGCATAAAACTGATGAGTTCATAAGTACTTTATAAAAATGAATGTTGTTTCCTTAACGTTTGTTACAAGTTTGTTTCCAGAAAAATCCAGTATTTTCTAAAAGAATTGTTGTAAACTGAATTGAAACAAGTAAATCGTCATACTTATGTGTGTGTTTTATATTAAAATAAAACTCCTTTGTATAAAGCCTTAGAGATTCCGTGAATTTTACGCTGTGTTAATATTCCATGCGAGATGTTATAATCATACTAAAGACTAGATGGTCTTAAATGCGACGTTTTTCAGGCATCGGAAAATTATGACACTTGTCACCACATACCTGCCGGTCTAGCTGTTGCAAGCAGCTCAGGTGCGGGTTTGTCGGACCCAATATAGATCTATACACAACTATCACGTTCTCAATCTGAGAGATTTTGATTATAACTAAAGGACTTTTTGTGGTACTTAGACAACCCCGAAGGAGAATGTCTCACAAATATACATTAACTTGTTCACGTAGTGTGTAGTGAAAGTTCGTTTTGTAAATCGATAATGTTATTGTTTTCTTTTGTTAAACGAAGTGTTCAAAACTATACCTATTATAGTTTGTCAAAAGTGTAGTGTGATGGTATGAAACCTTGTTATGCATGTATATGTATTTCATATAAAGGACATTGGAAATACTAAGTGTAAATCTTACACACCTTGCTCAACATGTTACAAGGTGTGAATAACTCTTAAATATGTATTTGACAGTTTTACCCTTAACTGTCACTGTTTTTGAGTAATTATAGAAAAATCATCATAAGTCAAATCATGAATCCGCAAACTCTGGGTATTTGGAAAAATTGTCTACTGTGTTCATAAATTTTCCCATAATTTTTGGTGGTCTCAAACTAGTGTGAAAATGTTCATTTTTACAACCTGGTCTGATTTCATTACTGCAATGATAGGCAGTTTTGTAAAAATCATCATAAATTGTAGAAAAATCGTATGAAGGTTTGCAAGTAGTCATTTTAAAGGTATAAACCTCAACTACTTTCATATTAAACAGTTTTGAAAAATATTAAGTTTAAGTTGGGTAAAACAGTTCGTGAACAGGTCACAACTTTTCTGTTGTAAGCTGTCAAGTTGAGTTTTGAATATATTTTGGTATTTTAACTTGTATTCCCCCCCCCCCTAAAAACTAAAGAAAACTAGAAAACGTAGGGGTATGAACTCACCTTGAGTGATGAATTGAAGAGTGGAAGGTCGAAGACGAGGAGTATCAAGTCAAGAACACTTGATGAACACGTGAGAGTTTTGGATGATCCTAAGAACGATTTTTGGGTGTTAAGATATGAGTCAATGATCCAAGACTGTTACGAAATTATGGAATGACACTTGAGTTTAGATGGAAAACTTACCAAAAAGTGTTGTAGCAACTCAAGAACACTTGCAGAAGGTAGTGGAAAGTGGAGAGAAAGAAGCTTTCTTTAGTGGTGATATGAGAAGTGTGTATGTTTGAAATGAGCAAATAACTCAAGAATCCTCCAGGGATTTCCTTATATGGAAGGTTGCTGGAGCAACTTGTGAGCTTGAAGTGATGTGTGTGGTTTGTGTGATGTTGATAACGTGGCAAGTGAGAGGGTGACACATGGGAGGCAAGTGGGCACACTTGACCCACTTGTGGGGTTAATATCTTCTTAATATAAACTAATGATTTTTAATTAATAAACTCTTGAGAAATAGATAAAATAAGAGTCATGGGGGTTAAAAATTATAAAATATGGATTTTAGTGAAAATCTCGCGTTAAAATCATGAAAAACGGGCTTAAAACGAAGTCGTAGTTGAAAACCGGGTGAAAAGGAGGTAAATCCGAAGTCGGGCTTGGCCACTGAAGTGGATCCGAAGGGAGGAAAGAACCGCGGTTCAGAGGCTGCGCTTGCTGGCTGCGGTTTGCTTGGCTGCGGTCGGCTTGGCTGCGGTCTAGGGGCTGCGGCTCGCTGCTGCGGCTAGGTGGTTGCGGTCTTCAGCAGCCTCGGTCCTCAATAGTCCACTCCTTAGTAGACCTGGCAATTTCAGACACGCAAACACGAATCTGTGAGAGACACGACACGACACGAATACACGACGCGAATACATCTTAAAAATTGAGATAAAGCTTATTTGTCATCATGTAATCGTATCGTGTCAAATTCGTGGCTAACACGTTTTCATGACACGAATACACGAATTGCCAGGTCTACTCCTTAGTCATTGCGGTCCAAGTAAGGTTTGGTCCCTATAGAGGGACTTCGGCCCTAAGAGGCTATTTTCCAAGATATCTTCCCGTTTCGCATGGTTTTTCACCAAGTCAAGTGTTGGGATGCACCAAATGATTACAAAGAGCTTTGAGAGAGATTTGGGAGAGATTTTATATACTTGGAGAGATTTGGCATACTTAGAGAGATTTGGGAGAGATTCCACATACTTGGAGAGATTTCACATACTTAGAGAGATTTGGGAAAGATTTCACATACTTAGAGAGATTTGGGAGCGATTTCACATACTTAGAGAGATTTGGGAGAGATTTCACATACCTAGAGAGATTTGGGAGAGATTCAATCTTAGCCATTATTATCGTATAATCTTGTAATGCAATGCTCGTGAACCCCGTTATGTTTCATTTATGATTGTTTTAAGTCCCCGAAAGGGTCCTTAGTCGTGTTTTGATGCGTTTAACTCCCTTTTTAGGCTTTTTACACTGTTATCACATAGATTTTTCGAGACACTTGAATTTTTGACATACAAATGCACCTTTTTATTCATAGAATAACTTCTAACATACAGGCACTAATTAAATTCGACCGGTTTGACTTGTTTGACTTTGACTAGAATTTGATGGTTGTCATAGTATCCCCTGTTAGAAGAAATTTCGACCCAAAATTTTGCATTTTGAGTGGGACCTCAAGGGTCGGGGAATAGATGTGGGTATTTTTGCTTCATTTGGTCCTCACGTTCCCAAGTAAACTCGGGTCCTCTCTTGGCGTTCCACCGGACTTTTACAATGGGAATGCGGCTTTGTTTCGTCGATTTGACCTCTCGGTCCATGATTTCAACAGGTTCCTCTACGAAATGGAGGTTCTCATTGATCTCAATTTCTTCCAAAGGAATGACAAGGCTCTCATCCGACAAACATTTCTTCAGGTTTGACACATGGAATGTAGGATGAACGTGCTTGAGTTCTTGCGGTAATCGTAGCTTGTATGCCACCGGGCCAATCCTGGCAAGGATTTCGAATGGTCCAATATACCTTGGATTTAATTCCCCTCGTTTTCCGAAGCGTATTAAACCCTTCCAAAGTGATACTTTTAGAAGTACTCGAGCTCCAACTTGGAACTCCAAAGGTTTTCGTCTCTTATCTGCGTAGCTCTTTTGTCGGTCTTGCAAAGCCTTCATTCGTTCTCGAATTTGGACGATCTTCTCGGTTGTTTCCCTTACGATTTCCGGGCCAGTAAGTGTGTTGTTAGGGACTTGCCCTTTTGCTAGTTGTGTATCGCCCACCTCGGCCGACCACAGGGGTGATCTGCACTTACGGCCGTAGAGGGCTTCAAATGGAGCAACTTTGATGCTAGTGTGATAGCTATTACTGTAGGAAAACTAAATAAGAGGTTAAATGAGTATCCCAAGCTTTACCAAAATCTATCACATAAGCCCTTAGCATGTCCTCTAACGTCTGAATTGTTCTTTCACTCTGACCGTCAGTCTGTGGGTGGTAGGCTATACTCATGTCCAGCCTAGTTCCCATAGCTTTTTGTAGTGACTGCCAGAATCGTGACGTGAACCTACTGTCTCTGTCGGAGATAATGGATATCGGTACTCCGTGAAGGCGCACTATTTCTCTAATGTAAATCCTTGTCAGCTTCTCCATTTTGTCTGTCTCTTTTATTGGTAGGAAGTGTGCGGATTTGGTTAACCTGTCGACGATTACCCAGATGGTGTCAAGCCCACCCGTGGTCTTAGGTAAGTTGGTAATGAAATCCATCGAAATCCGCTCCCACTTCCACTTGGGTATCTCTGGTTGTTGGAGTAGTCCCAAGGGCTTTTGATATTCTACCTTAACCTTGGCGCAAGTCAGGCACTTGCCCACGAAGGTAGCTATTTCAGCTTTCATGTTCGGCCACCAATACATCTTCTTGAGGTCTAAGTACATCTTGTCTGAGCCGGGATGCATGGAGTAGCGATTTTTATGAGCTTCGTTCATGACAACGTCCCTGAATCCACCAAATTTTGGTGTCCAGATCCGGTTCATGAGACAACGAACTCCGTCATCCTTGACTTCAAGATTTTTATCCATTCCTCTCAATGCTTCGCTTGTCGTGTTCTCTGGCTTCAAGGCTTCTTCCTGAACTTCCTTGATTTGTGTGTACAGGTGTAAGTGGATGGTCATGGTTAATGCCTTTACTCGGCGGCCCGGGTCCTCCTTTCTGCTTAAAGCGTTTGTAACCACGTTGGCCTTTTCGGGGTGATAACGAATCTCACATTCGTAATCGTTTAGTAATTCCACCCATCGCCTTTGTCTCATGTTGATTTCCTTCTGATCGAGGATATGCTGGAGGCTTTTGTGATCGGTGAAGATGGTGCACTTGGTGTCGTAAAGGTAATGCCTCCAGATTTTTAGGCCGAAAACTACGGCTCCTAATTCAAGGTCATGCGTCATGTAGTTTACCTCGTGCGTCTTCAGCTGTCTTGAGGCATATGCAATGACCTTTCCTCTTTGCATCAACACACATCCAAGACCTTGGTTTGATGCATCGCAGTAAACCACAAAGTCTTAGGTTCCATCTGGTAGGGACAAGATCGGAGCATTGCATAGAGTTCATTTTAGTGTTTGGAATGCAGCCTCTTGCTTGTCTCCCCAGACAAATGTCACCCCTTTTTGTGTCAGGGTGGTGAGTGGTTTTACAATTTTGGAGAAATTTTGAATGAATCTCCGGTAGTAGCCGGCGAGCCCTAAAAATTGTCGGATCTCCGTGGGTGTTCTTGGCGCTGCCCAACTTTCGATTGCCTTGATCTTTGAAGGGTCCACATGGATTCTTTCCTTGCTGAATACATGCCCGAGGAAATTCACCTCTCGAATCCAGAACTCACACTTTGAAAACTTTGCGTACAATTTCTCTGCTCTCAGCGTTTCCAGGACTCGACGTAAATGTTGGCCGTGTTCTTCCTTACTTCGGGAGTAGACTAGTATGTCATCGATGAAAACAATTACGAACTTGTCTAAGTAAGGTAGACACACCCGATTCATCAGGTCCATAAACGTTGCGGGTGCATTTGTTAAGCCGAAAGGCATCACTACAAATTCGTAGTGACCATAGCGCGTTCTGAACGCTGTCTTGGGAATATCCTCCTCTTGAACTTGTAGTTGATGGTATCCAGATCTAAGATCAATCTTCGAGAAGAAACACGCTCCTTGTATTTGGTCAAAGAGGTCATCGATTCGAGGCAAAGGGTACCGGTTTTTGATGGTGAGTTTGTTTAATTCGCGGTAGTCAATGCACATACGGAACGATCCGTCCTTCTTCTTAACGAACAAAACTGGTGCACCCCAAGGCGAGAAGCTTGTCCTAATGAAGCCTTTGCTCAATAGTTCGTTTAGTTGACTAGACAGTTCCTGCATCTCGGCTGGGGCTAGACGGTATGGCGATTTGGCTACGGGGGTAGCTCCAGGAATTAAGTCGATTCGGAATTCGACTTGTCGAGGAGGGGGCACTCCGGGAAGGTCTTCTAGGAATACATCGGGGAATTTGCAGACCTCTAGAATGTCCTTGATGTCTTTCATTCCTTGACCCTTATCTACGACGTGGGCTAGGAAGGCGTGGTACTCCTTGTGGAGATACTTTTGACCTTGATACTAGCGATGATTTGAAAGTTTGTGCTAGGCTTGTCGTCATAAACGACGAGAGCTTCGCCACTCAGCAGATTAAGGCGAAAGGCTTTTCGTGACATAGGATTTCCGCATGGTGAGGGCATAACCAATCCATGCCAATGATAACGTCAAAACTTTTTATGGTGACCGGCATAAGGTCGATTTGGAAAGAGTGGTTATTTAAGCTGGGGTTACACCCGGTGTAAATGTTGTTAGTGTTCTCTATTTTTTCGTTAGCCATTTCTATGGTGAATGTGTCTTTTAGTGTTTGTGGTGTTTGATTAAGCAAACGTTTAAATTGGTGGCTCACAAAGCTTTTCTCCGCACCACTATTGAAAAGAATGCATGCGTAGGTATTATTGAGGGGAAACGTACCGGTAACCACAGTTGGATCTGCGACGGCTTCCTCATGACCTATCGCCAGAACTCTTCCCACTTCGCCGGGGTTGATGTTCTTGCCTTCGGGCAGTTACGTTTGAGGTGTCGTGCTTCTCCATATCCATAGCAGGTTCGGCTTACTCCGGCGTTAGCAGCTTGTGTGTTCGGTTGGGCTGGAATTCTACAAAATCGGGCGGTGTGCCCCTTTTGTTACAGTTGGTGCAATGCATTTCACGACATGCACCGTTGTGGTGGTAGCTGCATTTGTTGCACTTCGGCAGATTCCCGGCGTATTGCCTTATCGGAGTGGGGTTGGCAGTGGTTGTGGTGGTGTGCACTACAACCTCTTGTTGTTTCTTGGCAGGGTCTTGAGTAGACTAGTCCTTTTTCTTGTTCCAGAATTTTCTTTTGTTGTTTCCCCCTTTTTCTTGCTCGGAGGTGGTCGTTACAGTGCCGTGGCTGGCGTTATGGTCGATGAGTTGTTGTGTCAGTACCTTGGCACTGTCGAAGCTAGTTGGATTTGAGGCCAATACGTGTTCTTGAAGTTGTTGAGATAATACCCACACATATCTTTCCACCCTTTTGCTTTCAGTAGGAACCATCCCGGGACACAGCATGGCTAGATCACTGAACCTCGAGGTGTACGACAGAATGTCAGAGCCTTTCATTTTAAGACCCCAAAATTCTTCCTCCAGCTTTTGTATCTCACCCCTGGGGCAGTACTCCTTCATTAACATGGTGTTTAGATCTTCCCATGTTATCGCATTAGCCAGTGGAAGCGTTAGTGCCTTGACGTGACCCTTCCACCAGGTGAGGGCTCTCTCGGAGAATGTGCATGAAGCAAATTTGACCTTGCTTGCTTCAGGGCATGCACATATTTTGAAAATGGTCTCAGTTTTCTCGAACCATTGTAGCATCGCTATGACACCTACACTCCCGTTGAAGGTTTTGGGCTTGGCGTTAGTAAAGTCTTTGTAGGTACACTCTCTCGAGCGTCCCTGGCCGTCTCCATTATTAGAATTCGAGGCACCACTGCCTGCACCTCCCGAATTACTGGGGTTGATTTGGGCTATCACGACTGCCACTGCGACTGCTATCGCAGCCTGGAACATGGCTAGGTCGAACTGAGGAGGTGGTGGTGGGGGCGGTGTAGTCCCGGCTGCTTCGCCGCGTCTAGGATTTCTACGAGGTGGCATTTTCTGCCCTTTTACAAGAAGGAAAAGACAATAAGCCTTTGATACAAGTCGAGTGTTAAACTAAACATTATCAATTCTTTATATGCATAATGATTCCAACTTGTAAAAAGAATGTTCTAAGAATTCAATCATACTAGAAGTCTATAAACAATGAAATATAGACTTTATGAATTTCGATAGTATTGGTTCTCATGAAATGCCTGTGATAGTATCCATACCGGGTCCAACCAATAATCACTTGATGTATAATATTTAAATGTAATTAAGATTAATTAAACTTTCAAATCTAATGGTTCTACCCTGGGCCCACAACCAAACAAGGAACAGGATCCAAGTCGGAACCACCATTTCTAGGATGACATGGTCTCAATTACATATAACTTTGGTTTATACCTCAGGCGATCATAGGTTGAGCACCGGTAAATTTTTATCTAAAAAAAATAGTTCATGTTATGAATCTAATGTAGTGTTCCCAAATAAACAAATGGCGTGTCAATATCATTGATTATAACTTGGTATACAGTACTTGGGAAAATTTGAACCTACTAGGGATCTATGTTACATCAATGTACGAAAAATTTGACCGCCTAACAGATCCTGGAAGTGTAAACACTTAAATCGCGAGATCGGACCTAGAATACTAGAATATAATAGTAATATTTATCCGCAAACCAGATGCGGGCAGTGCAATACTATTTGCGGTGTTTGAAGCTCTGAGGAACACAAAGTGTAGACATGAAGTTTCCCATTTCAGCTCAGGATTCCGCCGCTTGGCGCTCTGCTTCAGCCAAGCTTCCTTCTAAAGTGGCTCGGTGTTCTCAGAGTTCTTGCACTTCAGCTCAGGTCGCAGTCATCTCCCGTCGAAGAAGCTCGGTGCGGTCTCGAGTCCGATCGTGTTCATCATCTAGACGGCGAATGCGAACGGATTTGACTTGACTGATTGCACCAACTTCCATGAGGTGGCGGAGGTTTACTCTTGATAGTTCCTCGTGGCGTGCGACACGGTGGACTATGATAGGGACAGCTCAGTCGGCTGACCCAACTCTGCTGAGATCGTAGAAACCTCGTTGCATGTCATAGGGTGGTCGTTGACCTTGCTCTCGGCTCCATCGATGTATAGTTTCGGCCCATTTAGGCGTCGAGCCCTGGTAGTGTTTTGGAGGAATGGAGGCAGGGTGTGGATTGTAGACTTCGGGTTCCGAATCGGTTCCATTTGAGTCTTTTTCTTCTTCTTCTTCTTCTTCTTCTTCTTCTTCACCGTCTACCGATTCTTCTTCTTCCATGGGCTGCTCGTCTTCCATGGGTTCTTCTTCGGGATCTTCCTCTGGGTCTTCCACGAACCAACCGACATTCCCTTGGTTGGGAAAGTAGGGGTCACCTGGTAAGTGGAATCCTACCATCGTACCTGTACGACAACGGGGATAAGGAGGAATGTCGCGAGAAAATCTTGGGAATAAGAAGTTAGTTGTCGAAGTTGCGATTACGGCTTTTTGTGTTAAAAATACTCCTATAGTATTTTTGAAGTTTGATTCTTGAAATTTTTGGTAATCTGCAGATTTGTTGCTCACCATGACCCTTCTTCGGCATACATTGGTCCTACCTTGGCTGAATATAGTTGATCAGGCTATATTCATCCAAGATCTGACTACATACTCTGAAGCTGAATCATGGTGTTCAACTGGTCTTGATACTTTTATGTTATTGCCATTATGGTACTGAATTAGTATGTGCGGTTGCGCGAATACTTTCAAAAAATATAAAATTTTATTTTAAAGCATTTTTTGAAAAGCAATGTCAGAGAATTTTGTCCCATTGTATTTATAGTTTGTATATCTTACGTGGTTCGATATACTTAGTTCATTATCAACAAAGCTCTGAAACCAATCTGTCACACCCCTAAACCGGAACTGCAGAAACGTTCGGCGGTGGATGACGTCATGCTCAGTATCATAACCATAGTGAAGAAAGTAACCCACAACCATCATAGATATAATTTAAAAGATTGCATTGTTTCCAAAATACACGTTTTCAATTAAATTACGTATGATGATAAAATGTAGCAAAATAATCTACGCCTTAGCGTCTTGACTTCAGAAATCTTGCGGTTACTTGTATTACTGATTACCTGAGAATACAAGTTGTTTTGAAAAGAGAGTATCAGCATAAAACTGGTGAGTTCACTAGTACTTTATAAAAATGAATGTTGTTTCCTTAACGTTTGTTACAAGTTTGTTTCCAGAAAAATCCAGTATTTTCTAAAAGATTTGTTGTAAACTGAATTGAAAAAAGTAAATCGTCATACTTATGTGTGTGTTTATATTTAAATAAAACTCCTTTGTATAAAGCCTTAGAATTTCCATGAATTTTACGTTGTGTTAATATTCCATGCGAGATGTTATAATTATACTAAAAACTAGATGGCCTTGAATGCGACGTTCTTCAGGCGTCGGAAAGCTATGACACTTGTCACCACAGACCTGCCGGTCTAGCTGTTGCAAGCAGCTCAGGTGCGGGTTTGTCGGACCCATTATAGATCTATACACCACTATCTCGTTCTCAATCTGAGAGATTCTGATTATAAATAAAGGACTTTTATGTGGTACTTAGAGTACCCGAAGGAGAATGTCTCACAAATATACATTAACGAGTTCACGTAGTGTGTAGTGAAAGTTCGTTTTGTAAATCGATAATGTTATTGTTTTCTTTTGTTAAACGAAGTGTTCAAAACTATACCTATTATAGTTTATCAAAAGTGTAGTGTGATGGTATGAAACCTTGTTACGCATGTATATGTATTTCAAATAAAGGACATTGGAAATACTAAGTGTAAATCTTACACACCTTGCTCAACATGTTACAAGGTGTAAATAACTCTTAAATATGTATTTGACAGTTTTACCCTTAACTGTCACTGTTTTTGAGTAATTATAGAAAAATCATCGTCAGTCAAAAACTGAATCCGCAAACTCTGGGTATTTGGAAAAAGCGTCTACTGTGTTCATAAATTTTCCCATAATTTTTGGTGGTCTCAAACTAGTGTGAAAATGTTCATTTTCACAACCTGGTCTGATTTTGTTGCTGCAGTGATAGGCAATTTTGTAAAAATCAGCATAAAGTTATAAACCTGAACTACTTGCATATAAAACAGTTTTGAAAAATATTAAGTTTAAGTTGGGTAAAACAGTTCGTGAACAGGTCACAACTTTTCTGTTGTAAGCTGTCAATTTGAGTTTTGAATATATTTTGGTATTTTAACTTGTATTCCCCCCCCCCCCCCCCCCTAAAAACTGAAGAAAACTAGAAAATGTAGGGGTATGAACTCACCTTGAGTGATGACATGAAGAGTGGAAGGTCGAAGACGGGGAGTATCAAGTCAAGAACACTTGATGAACACATGAGAGTTTTGGATGATCCTAAGAACGGTTTTTCGGTGTTAAGATATTAGTCAATGATCCAAGAGTGTTATGAAATTATGGAATGACACTTGAGTTTAGATGGAAAACTTACCAAAAAGTGTTGTAGCAACTCAAGAAAACTTGCACAAGGTAGTGGAAAGTAGAGAGAAAGAAGCTTTCTTTAGTGGTGATATGAGAAGTGTGTATGTTTGAAATGAGCAAATAACTCAAGGATCCTCCAGGGATTTCCTTATATGGAAGGTTGCTGGAGCAACTTGTGAGCTTGAAGTGATGTGTGCATTAGTTTGTGTGATGTTGATAAGGTGGCAAGTGAAAGGGTGACACATGGAAGGCAAGTGGGCACACTTGACCCACTTGTTGGGTTAATATCTTCTTAATATAAACTAATGATTTTTAATTAATAAACTCTTGAGAAATAGATAAAATAAGAGTCATGGGGGTTAAAATTTATAAATATGGATTTTAGTGAAAATCTCGCGTTAAAATCATGAAAACGGGCTTAAAACGAAGTCGTAGTTGAAAATCGGGTGAAAAAGGGGGTAAATCCGAAGTCGGGCTTGGCCACTGAAGTGGATCCGAAGGGAGGAAAGAACCGCGGTTCGGAGGCTGCGCTTGCTGGCTGCGGTCTGGGGGCTGTGGCTCGCTGCTGCGGCTAGGTGGTTGCGGTCTTCAGCAGCCTCGGTCCTCAGTAGTCCACTCCTTAGCCATTGCGGTCCAAGTAAGGTTTGGTCCCTATAGAGGGACTTCTGCCCTAAGAGGCTATTTTCCAAGATATCTTCCCGTTTCGCCTGGTTTTTCACCAAGTCAAGTGTCGGGATGCCCCAAATGATTACAAAGAGGTTTTGAGAGAGATTTGGGAGAGATTTCATATACTTGGAGAGATTTGGCATACTTGGAGAGATTTGGGAGAGATTTCACATACTTGGAGAGATTTGGCATACTTAGAGAGATTTAGGACAAATTTCACATACTTAAAGAGATTTGGGAGAGATTTCACATACTTAGAGAGATTTGGGAGAGATTTCACATACTTAGAAAGATTTAGGAGAGATTCCACATACTTGGAGAGATTTCACATACTTAGAGAGATTTGGGAGAGATTTCACATACTTAGAGAGATTTGGGAGAGATTTCACATACTTAGAGAGATTTAGGAGAGATTTCACATACCTAGAGAGATTTGGGAGAGATTCAATCTTAGCCATTATTATCGTATAATCTCGTAATGCAAGGCTCGTGAACCCTGTTATGTTTCATTTATGATTGTTTTAAGTCCCCGAAAGGGTCCTTAGTCGTGTTTTGATGCGTTTAACTCCCTTTTTAGGGTTTTTACACTGTTATCACATAGATTTTTCGAGACACTTGAATTTTTGACATACAAATGCACCTTTTTATTCATAGAATAACTTCTAACATACAATCACTAATTGAATTCGACCTGTTTGACTTGTTTGACTTTGACTAGAATTTGACGGTTGTCACATAGCTAGACTCCTTTCCGCCCTACGTTTTAGCGGTCTTCTCAAGATCTAGCCCTTTTTTAATTTCTGCTTCCTTGAGCATGCCTTCTTCATATTTCTTAATCCTATGACCATTGACTTTGAAACTTATCTCATCTTTATTCCACAATTCAATCACCCCATATGGAAAACATGCATAATTGTGAAGGGCCCGATCCAACGAGTGTGTAGTATGCCCGGAAAAAGTTGAATTCTTGAATTATATAAAAGAAATTTTTTCCCTTCTTCAAATTCCTTATTACCCTTCAATCTTGCATCATGTCATTTTTTAGTCTTGTCCTTATAAATCAACAAGTTGGTGTAAGACTTGTTTCTCAATTCATCCAAGGCATTCATTTGCAAGAGACGATTGGCACGCAACTCATTTGGTTCAAAAGTACATGTTTTCAAAGCCCAATAGGCCTTGTGCTCAAGTTCCACTGGCAAATGGCAATTTTTTCCATAAACTAACCTATAAGGTATGGTTCCAATGGGTGCCTTGAATGCAATCCTGAATGCCCAAAGCGCATCATCTAACTTATCCGCCCAATCTTTCTGATGACTGCCCACCGGCCTTTCTAAAATTTTCTTTAGTGCTCTATTTGTGATCTCAGTTTGCCCATTCGTTTGTGGATGATAAGGTGTTTAAAATTTATGGCGTACACCATATCTTTGCAATACCTTTGCTAATTGTTCATTAGCAAAGTGGGTTCCCCTATCACTTATATAAGCTTTTGGTACTCCAAACCTAGAAAATAATTTCTTCAAAAACTTTACCACAACCCTTGCATCATTTGTTGGTAATGTCTGCGCTTTTGCCCACTTTGATACATAGTCCACTGCTACAAGTATGTATCTGTGCCCCTTAGATGATGGAAATGACCCTATGAAATCTATACCCCAAACATCAAATACTTCACATACTTGGATGCTTCTTTGAGGCATTTCATTCCTTGCAGAAATATTCCCTGATATTTGGCAAGCATCACACTCTCTCACATAGGTGGCAGCATCCATGAAAATTGTTGGCCAATAAAATCCTGCATCAAACACCTTTTTAGCAGTATATTGAACGTCATGATGTCCTCCTGTAGGTCCATTGTGACAATGCACTATAATGTCACGAATTTCCTTGCCAAACACACACCTTCTAATGATCCCATCTGCACAACTCCTAAAAGATAGAGCTCATCCCAAAAATAATATTTAATTCTGAAAAGAGTTTCTTTTTATGCTGATGAGTAAGCCTTTTTGGGAGAAAGTCTCCAGCCAAAAAGTTGGGAATGTCTGCATACCATGGTTCTTCTCCCATGATCACCATTAAGTACTCTTTTGGAAAACTATCCCCAATACCCTTGTGGTCAAATTCATCCCTTTCTGGATTCTCTGATCTTGAAAGATGGTCGCCGCTACATTCTCCATTCCTTTCTTGTCCTTGATCTCGATATTAAATTCTTGAAGTAACAACACCCACCGGATCAACCTAGGTTTTGCATCCTCCTTAGCAAACAAATATTTAATTGTAGAATGGTGAGTAAAAATAGTGGTTTTAGATAATATAAGATAAGGACAAAATTTATCAAAAGCATAGACCACGACTAATAATTATTTTTCAGTTGTGGTATAATTTTCTTGGGCCAGATTTAAGGTCTTTCTTGCATAATAGATTGGTTGAAAATGTTTATCAACCCTTTGACCAAGCACAACACCTAAGGCAAAATCACTTGCATCACACATTATTTCAAATGGTAAATTCCAGTTCAGGGCGATAACGATCAGGGCATTAGTTAATTTTTCTTTCAATATTCTAAAAGCATTTAGACATTCTTTCAAAAAATTAAAAGGTGCATCTTTCAAAAGTAGTTGAGTTAAACATCGAGTTATTTTAGAAAAGTTTTTTTATAAAATGACAGTAAAACCCGCATGACCTAAAAAACTCCTAACGCCCTTCACATTGGTTGGTGGAGGTAATTTAGCAATGGTATCAGTTTTTGCCCAATCCACCTCAATCCCCGCTTTGGACACTTTATGGCCTAATACAAACCCTTCTTTTACCATGAAATGACACTTTTCCTAATTCAAAACTAAATTGGCCTCTTCACACCTAGCAAGCATCAAATCAAGGTTAGCAAGACAATTATTAAAGGAAGAACCAAAAACAGAAAAATCATCCATGAATACCTCCATAAACCTATCCACCATATTGTGGAATATCGCAGCCATGCATCGTTGAAAGGTGGCAGCCACATTGCATAACCCAAAAGGCATGCGTCAATATGCAAATGTTCCACTTGGACAAGTGAACATGGTCTTCTCTTGATCATTTGGGTCAATTGGGATTTGGAAGTAACCTTAAAATCCATCTAAAAAACAATAATAGCAATGGCTAGATAATCTCTCAATCATTTGATCAATAAAAGGTAGAGGGAAGTGGTCTTTGCAAGTGACATCATTTACCTCTCGATAATCGATGCACACTCGCGAACCAGTTACCGTTCGTGTAGGTATAAGCTCATTCTTCTCATTCACCACGACTGTCATCCCTCCTTTATTTGGCACTACTTGAATAGGACTAACCCATGGACTATCAGAAATTGAATAAATGATCCCAACATCCAAGAGCTTGACTACCTCCTTTTTTACCACTTCTTGCATATTTGGGTTCAATCGCCTTTGATGCTGCACTACCGGCTTTGCTCCTTCTTCAATATTGATTTTGTGAGAACAATAACAATGATTTATTCCTTTTATATTGGTGATTTTCCATGAGATGGAATTCTTCCTTTTCTTCAAAACTTTAACTAAACAATCGAGACTATGATTATGGTATCCCTTTTCATAGTTCTAAAATTGTTTAGACACACCTGTAAGCTATCTAATATAAGGTATATGATTTTGATAAAGTTTTATCAAAGCATCTCGTATCAAAAATCTAAACTTTGGTAAGAAAGTCAATAAAGTATTGTTTTCTACAAGTCCAGCTGATTTCTGAGTATATGTCAAAGCTAGTGGGAGAATAGGTGTTATGCTAATAACCATCATGTTAGTGGGAGAATGATAATTATGATAGGTATTGCAAGTTAGCAATGTTAATTATAGAAAACAAAATTTTCAATTTGTGGGGTTGCAGGGGTTGAAAAAGTTGTTTTGCTATAATTAAGGGAATGGAAATTGTACTTCATTTCAATTCTAAAAGGCTTTGATTGAGCTTTAAATCATCTTTAGTCAAGAATATATATATATATATATATATATATATATATATATATATATATATATATATGAATTTTATGTTGTTTTGGTTCAACTTAAGAAAATTCTATATATTGCGTTCTCAAAATTCAATTATGATTGCGGCATCCCTCTTCATATTCAAAATTTGAGAACATGGAAACTAAAAATATTGTAGCAAAAGATTGGTCTAGTGTCATGTCTTTATATGAGACATCATGAATCGTGTCCCATATGCTTCGGATATAGGGTCGATTGCATGTGCTATAATATTCATCTGTTCTAAATTTTTCCAAAATGCCTAGAGAATTAAGAGGGAATAAGTACTAGAACCATATATGACTAATTTGATTAAGAAATTGTCAAGGACAATCTAAGGTTTACCAAAGATTGGTTGCTCAGGGACATTTGGAAGTATAATCTTAATTTTTGGAATGACCATATTGACATATTCTGAAAAGAGGCAACCCTTATTCAGAAGTGATAGTCAAAATGGGAATGTTTCATTAGTGGAAGTTATTCAATCTGTGTAAGATTAGAAAACTTAATGTAAGAAGGATGTTTCCCATGGAATTGATCTCCATTGGAATACTCTGTAATGTCTTTTGACAAGTCTTTGTGACTTTGTACATAGTCATTACAAGAGGATATGTGCATATAAGTTTAAAATCTAACAGATTTCGATAAATGATAGGAATTTGGAATGCTTACATTTTCGATAAGGATTTGGGAGTGTGAAATTAGAATCTTTGAAATTATGTTCAATTGGTTTATTTCACAAAGTAAGGATCATAGACAAACATAGAGTGCATACTTAGTGTATGGCAAAGCTATTGTTTAGAAAATTATAGTGTACATGCTTGGAGCATGGGACAACTAATGTTTTTAAATTAATTATAAAGTTGATAAAACTGAAACAACGAATAATGAGTAATCAGTATGGTGATAAATAAAAAGTGTTTTATTTATATTCATAGGTTTTGATACCATATTAGATTCATTTATTCTTGTGTTTCATTTTGCATGTTTTGACTTCCAGAATAAACTAGGTCATTCTTCCCGAATGACTAAGTTATTCACACCATCCATAGTCGGTTATATGTTGGAAGTACATATGAATCAAGACTGTCATGAGTTGGCTTGTAGATGTCTAAGATGTTGGACAAAGTGGTGCTACAACACTCATGAGTACTCATAAGTTCTGAGTATTGTATTCAGCCCGCGCTCATTTGAATCACTTCATGGATTTTATCACGAGTGATCGTGAGACAATAATATCCTATATTCTTCAAACCTAGAGATATGAGTTGTTACTATGAGTTGGTTATACATTGATTGCACAAAACCGCATTGGTAACTCGATGTTATAAAATGTGCCTTTGTGTATGATTTAACAAGTAGTAGAACAAGCCATATGAGTCGAAGTTTATCCATTCCCTTTACCCTCAGGATAAAAGTGATATATGTGGGCCCCTCGATGATATAATGATGACACATGTGAGTGCTTGGCCAAGCCAGGACTGATTTGATCTTTTCAATCAGTCAGTCATCATGAATCAGAAATCTAGAAATAACAAATGGACAGAGAGAATGATTTATAATCCATGTCTCAGTCTATATGATATCTAGAATGGAGGAATATATGATCCCTTATCTAATGGACAAGTCATTAACAAAGTTCAGAGTTCATCGACAAGGTCAGAGTTCGACAGCGGCTTTTGAGAGCAACGATTGCCAGTTAGGTTTTGAAGTCATACTCAATAATATTTTTAGACTTACCCAAGTGGGAGAATGTTGGATTAGTGTCTATGTCCATAACTATAATTGGTATGTACTTGACCCGACTCGGCATGGTCCATTTGGGTTGCATGACATCGGAACATTTGGATAGACCGTTTGTGAGAAGAGGACATTTGTGACATATTAATATATTATAAGTTCTAATATATTAATATGAGATCATGTTATTTAATTAGTATTGATCAAGAATTAATTTGGACTTAATTTAGTGATCAAAAGAGAGTAATTAAATATATAGGGATTGATTATGTAAATCATTCATTCTTATATATGTGGGCTTATGATCCATGATTCCTTATATTGGGTTTAACCCATGTGGTGACCCATGGATACTCCATGGAGGTTAAAACCCATGGAGCATAAGGAATGGGTAAAGTCATGGGTTACATGGTGTAACCTTAATGTGCACACTATATAAAGACCCTGTTAGTTCAAGAAATTGGCACTAGTGCATAATATGGAGGGCAAGCCAATTTCCAAGTCTTATGTCTTATTCTCAAGGTTATTCCAAGTGTTGATGATGTTGTGTGAACCATTTGAGGCATCACACTTGAGGCACTAGGCTCTCGAGCTTCATGGAGTCAAGCTACATCAACAAGTTATGTATTCTAACTTGTTATATTACCCAAGTATTAAAGATTATATGCTAGATAGGGTAATACCTTGGGATATTCATATTTGCATGTATAACTGAGAAAACATAGATCCAAGTTATTTAGGGTTGCATGTACACTTAGGAGTGTTAGAATGCTCAAAACCCAACACAACCTTTGGTATGGATGAGTTTGATATGTACAATCTGATGACTTTATGATGATATTCAATGAAGAAGAATCCAGTGGTTCTCAACACTCCACTTCTAAGCCAAAGGAGAAGAAAAAGAAGAATTAACTCGTAAGGAATTTCTAAGTCTTCAGGGGAAAGTGGACAAGATGTTAGCCGCAGTCCATCGCTGAGCGGGTTGAACGTCTAGAGACAAGGGAAAGGGTGGCTGCTGAACAAATCTCACTAAAAGTTGAAATGGGTATTAGAGCCCTGGACAACAACAGAACCACAGACCATAAAGAATTCCTAGCCACTATTGAACGTCTTATTCAAGAAGTGTCTACAATCAAAACCGAACTTCAATCTATGATTGCGGATCGGGTTGTTCAATCCAATAAGCTTATTGAGGAAACTCCCAATACTTACGAATCCACCATTGCAGTGCTTCAATCCATTATCAACAACCTTCGACGCTCCCTGACCGCAAGCTTCCATGTTCAAGAGCTTCTAAATCTTACCAAAGACATCCATCAATTTCTGTTCAACACAAAGATCCTTGAGAATCAACAACTCTCTGATCTTCTCAAATATCAATTCAATGATGTCTTTTCCAAGATTGATGGCCTAAGACAATGGTTTGAGGAGCAACAAGTTACTTCCTCAAAAGGGGGAAGTGAATATTTAGATCTACGGCACCATCAATCTCATTCAACTATTCCCATACCAAACTTTGGTCCATCTCACTTTGCCTCTGATCAGCCAAGGATCGAAACTCATCAATCCTCACCAATTTTGTCTACGGATCAAGTGAAAATTCCCATTCCAGTTCCATCTCACCAGTCTCCAACTCAACATCCTCCTTCTCCGCAACAATCCCCGCCTCATCAAGAAACTCCACCTCTAATCAAAATCTTGGAGCCAACCATGTCATCTGATCATTCTAATGACTCTCCAGAACCAAACAGTGTAAAGCAGAATGGAAAGCAGCGAAGTTTGTTGAACAAATCTGGAGAGGTCATAGCTTCGACACCACAATGGATGAGACCCTAGTCAACTCCTGGATTAATCCATCATGAAGACTTCTGGACGAAGCCTACAGACCAATCTTGACATATGCCAAACCACCTGAAGATGGTTACTGGGACATCCCCATCTCTCCAAATGAGAAATTCTTCATGGTATTTGAACCCTTTGACCTCAGTCTTCCAGATGACCAGAGGCTTCCACTTGAGTTTGAAAGATTAAGTAAATTTCATGACAAGCATGGATCAACATTTGAAAACATATGGTCCAATGATAGACCTTCCAGAGTCAAAAACTACAAAATCAGAAGGTTCATGAAATCAGAGTTCATCCAGTACACTCTGACCCGAAGAGGCAGTGATTATATCAGAACTCAGGCTGATTTTCCCTATATGAATCCGGAAGAGGTGTTCTTAATCACTAGGATGTTTCAGATAAATTCAGAGAAACATTCCAACATGAATATTGCGTACGAAAAAGCTTGTGAGTACTTAAAATCCATAGTGTGCGATTCTGCCAAGATAAATGTTGATTCCTCCAACCCTCATTTAAAAATTCAACCTTCCCGCACTTGAACCATCACCTGTTTTTACTGAAGGATATCAAGGGCGATCCTTAGGTGCAACCAACTTTCCAGAACTGAGAGTTATGTTCAAAAGATTCATCATCGATGTTAAGTACTTCGTCCCCATCACTGCGATGCACCACCTAACCCGAAGGCAACTGGAAGTCACTCTGACTTCGGTGCAGAGGTCGAAGCACACTACTAATGAAGTAAAATTCGAGATCATAAGAAGGATCACCTGGCTGGGTGAAGTAAGAAAATTCTGGTGGTTGCTGATCAGGTTCCTGAAACTCAACAAGTGAAAAGGTTGAAGGGGTCACTTAGGGGGAAATTTTTGAATCAATAAAGTGACCCTCTTAAACCTCTCAATCCAAAGTTACCTTTCTACCGCAAGGATATGTTTTGCTACCACAATACGAAGTGATGAAGTCATCTGCAGCGACTTCATCAACAACAGAGATTTAGTTTTTATTTTATCTATTTACATTGTATTGTCCAGTGTACCTTGAATGTACACTTCTTTATGAAAAATAGTCTTTGTTTATTTCCTCTGTATGTTCTCGGAACTCTATAAATAGAGTGTTCCGCTTCAAATGAAATACACATCTCACATCTTTTATCTCAACATCTTTTGCATCTCAATTATCTTCTCTCAAAAGATCTTATTGAACTTACATTCTTATCTTAACATCGAAATCTCTCCTTCGGAGCAAGTCATCTTGACTTCTTCACTTTAAGCTGACCACACTAACTAACTTGGTTTGATTGCAATCCTCATTAAAAACAGCTTAGTGTTTACTTAATATATTACGTGTTTTCATTTATATTTCCTTACATTTTCGCAATTACATTTCCGCATCTAATTATCTAACTTTCTAACAACTCTAACTTCTTATTATTGTTGAGCTTTATGATCCTTTGAGATAAACTTCATTCCACATTATTTAACTTGTTCTAACGTTTTTTCAAGTGTGTTTCTCAAAACTTTTCTCTCAACAGATCTCTAAGGTAATCTAATGTATTACCATGAGCCCCCGTAATTGACGTTATTTGACTAATACTTTTTCCCCGCCACGACACTTCATCGGACATCGAATAGTGAATAATAATAAAGCTATCATGCCTGGATTTTTTCTAGCAATTTCAGGTGAGGTCGTCAGACCTCTTATACATCTATACATATCTTCCTAGTTCTCACAAGATTAATGCTTATAGGTATCGAGAAATGCCGAATTTAATCAAGGACTTTGGATGAATATTAATAACTCACTAATGCATTGACCTTAGGTAATTATTTTTTTTTATCTTTAATCTCTTATCCTTCCTAGGGATATCCTATAACTATCACAATATAAAGCTTTTATCTTATATTTGATAATTATAACTTTTGATCTCATAATTATATATATTTGTGTGTGTGTGTGTGTGTATATATATATATATATATATATATATATGCACACACACACACCCTGGTTATGGTTATTTGAAAAGAGGATATTTGGGCAGAGTAACTACTTGTTACGGTGCATATCCCTAAATTTGACTAGCATAACTTCTAGGTACTATGTTAATCGAGAGATTTGGCCATTATAACATCTAGGTATTATCTTTTCCAGACTAACAGGCATCATATATCTTAGGTATAATATCATAGCTTATAACTAGGCATAGAATCTATATGTACATTATCCTAAAGCTTTAAGCTTTATAAGATGATTTGATATTTATAACTATAAATATATTTTGATAAAACCATCTGATAAGCATGTATTCCCCTCCCTCAGGTAAAACATTTAAAATAGTGAAATAGGGGTCGTGTACTCACTCTAGTAGCATATTCTGAAGCATCCAAGTCATTGCATCTGAAGCTTCGTGCAAAGGAGAGGGTCTCCGAAACAACTTGAGAGGTGTAGAGAGAGTGTTTGGAAGAGTGCTTGGGATGAAGAAAATCAGAAAGCAAACACCATTATCTATAGGGGTTGTGCACGCGACACACTTCAAGCGTGGTGTGAACTCGCTTTGTGGCTCCATCCAGAGTTTGCCACGTGTTACACTTCTGATGGTCCATATCTCCCTAATCTTCGACTAATCTGGGTGTTAGGGGTGCATGGCGGGCTGACGCACACTTGGCGTGCTCCCCTAAATATTTTATAAAAATTCATATCTTCCTTATATGAATCTTGTTTCTTACTCTCTTATATATATATATATATATATATATATATATATATATATATATATATATATATATATATATATGTGTGTGTGTGTGTGTGTGTAGCTCTCTATTAGTGTTACAATTTTCTTTAAGGTCGCGTTGTCAAATTTTCATTTTCCTTTTCAACTCGTATTTTATAATTTTCTAAAAATCATATCTCCTTCATACGAACTCCATTTTGACTTTTTCCTTTCAAACTCCTTATCTCACGGGTTACTACGATTTTCCTTTCAGTGATGTTAGCCGAAACTCAACCGATCTCTTTATGCTATTTTGAAGTTAATAGCGTTCATTAACATGGTTGGTTTTTATATTTTATAAAATTATAACTCCTCCCATCGGAATCAGATTTTCACAGCATTTATATCCTTGGGGTTACCCGGTTGTGTACTTTCAAAATAAACTAACTATCATAAAAGTGATCTAACTTTTTGGTCACTCATTTTTTACCATATTATTATTATTTATCTTATCAAATTTTCCTTTAATATAAAAAGTTCTAACGCTATCGTTGGTTGATGCTAATCTTTTGTGACAATTGGTGACAGGAAATTTCTAATTGTTAAAAGAAGTGATTCCAGATGACTGAGAGGCGATTTTCAGAAGTTTTCGAGTGCCAAACACAGATCTGAAGAACACAATTCGATTTTTATTTTCATTATTAAGATTTATCAATTAGATTTTGTTTCTACTTCTTTTAATTCGTTTTTAGCCATGTCAGACAAAAAACCCTAGATTTCAATTTCGCAAACGATCGACTTTTCGTGCAAGTAATCATTAGGCATGATTTTTTTTTATTGTGTTTACTGTTTAGTTTGATCAGTTTTATGCTTAATTGAAAGTTTGATTTTGATTTAGTTATGTTGACCACTTTAATTGTTAATGAATCATTCCAGTTATCTTATTTGTTTAGATCCGAAATTGTTTTTATTAATCAGTAAAAGTAACGAATATTAGATTAATTATGTGTTAGGGTTAACTCTAATATAAACTGATCAAACAAGTCTTTACGCTTCCAAGCTTGTGAAAAGTATTGGACTTTACTAGGAATTTTACACTATGTCTAATCCTACTTTTCTAAATTAATCAATAGTTTATTTGGTTAATTCTGTAAAAAGTAAGTTTTAATTCAAAGAGTTTGTTTTGGTTAAACATTTTAGTAAAAAAAAATTATTAGAGCTTATTAATAATTTTTAGTACCAATTTAAACAGTACACAATTCAATAATCGTATTGATGGTTATTTGCATAATTAGGAGAGTCACCACGAAACTAAAATTGCTTTTACTTTCTGAATTTTACTCTAGTATTTCAGTTGCATTTTTCTTATATAAATTTATGTCCAAGTTAGTTTTAGTAGTCAACAAACCCCCCCCCCCCCCATTTTATTTACTGATAACTTAGTGTGTGCCTTACGCAAGAGAGACATAAACCTTAGAACGTGTACCATCTCAGTAGATTCCTCTGATGCCTCTTATGAGGTATCATGGTCTGGACAGTTTTCATTGCACCTTCTTACTTTCATTCTAGCTTTCACATTCAAATAATATCATTACTCATATCACCATTTATAATAGCATAGATTAGTGTTGTTAAGATTGGGATCCTATGTATGATTATTTTTGGGTTTGCAAGATCAGAATTGTAAGATCACGATCGGGATCCTAAGATCCCACAAAATAAAACATAAGTTTAATTTATAATTTTAAAACATGAAAAATATTTCAAACATTCAATTTTTTGTTCAAAAGTTATAAAAACTTCAAAATATTAGTCATAAGTCACAACACAAAACGATAATGGTAAACTAGTAAAGGGTAAAAGACGTTAAAGTGGTAAAAAAATTCATTTGCAAAAAAATATATAAAAAATCAAGGAAATGTAGGATCGGATTAGATCCCGATCCTACGATCCTACATTGGTTCTTTCCAAACAATTTGCTTTCAAAACGTTCTTATTTTCAAGGCATACTTTCAAAGCATTCCTTTTAAAAGTATATAACACTTTCATTTCAAAACGTTTAATATATCAAATCATTGGTATTTCATTATCATAAAATCATTTTTTCCATGCATCCCAACGTAAGAAAATGCCTACACGTACTCACCTCAATCACAAGAAGATTGGTGAGTCATCTTCTAGTTCCTTTCCTTAGAGAAACACTCTCAAACACCAACTATAAAACATGTATAAAAGTCAACAAATGAACAACCCCTAATAGTTCCATTACAAAAGTTTATTGCTTCAACTCATTCCTTATGTAAAAATATGAATGTTGGCGAAAAATCTGCGTGAATCCAAGTCCGTGTGCAAAACTTATGAGGATAATACTAAAGTTTAGATGTTAGTAGACGTAGGCATTCTGACCCCTGAATGCGGGTCGTGCCCCTGATCACGCAGGTTGTGTCCCTAGGCAGCCCAAACACATCAAAAAACTCACTTTTTGAGGGTTAAACTTGTTTAGATGGTTTTGGTCTTTTTGGTAACTAATTGTCACGGCTTTAAATGTTTCAAAGCACTACTATATGATGTTTTATCATGTCAAACATTTAACTTAATTCATAAAGTCCTCACTTTACAAGATAATTAAGCTTATAATTCTTAAAATTACACAATTAGAAGGATCAAAAGCCTAAGTTACTTACCCTTGCATTCCAACCATTGCAACTTATTACAAAACCATTTAAAACATCATTAGATATTGTCAAGTGTTCAACATTACACAAATATCATGTTATATCCTTAATGGGGTTATGAAATATCTAATTTCATTGCAACTTTTCCATTTTCCCCTTATGAGCACAAACTCCATGGATTAATCTAATAATCAATCAACACTTAGTATTTTTCATCAAAATCATTCTGATAGCATCCATTCATGGTTATGAACTTCATTTGCTCTACAAATATACTATAATATATAAAATCCAATTGTGTCATCATAGTTTTACCAATTTCGTATTCAAGTTTATGATTCTCTCATCATCAATGGTTATTGTACATCCTTATTATTTTCTTTGCATTAAAACTCCATTTAGGTCATAGAATCTAATAAAGGAGATGTTAATCTAACACCCATTTTTCAGGTATTTTCATTTTCGGCTTAAAGTATCAAATTCTTGCAAAAAGTGGTCCTTACATTGGGCGTAAGTAAGGAGTACGCTGGCATAGCTCATTAAACGCATGTGTGGGTTATATGTTCTATGTAGTGTGTAACACCATCTATGCAGGGTGTAGATGTGCTATTGCCAAATTTTGATTTTTTAGGGTTTGGGACCCTATTCAAACACCTTAAGTCCTTTGAGGCATCTTCATGCTTAGCCTCCACTCTCCCCAAGTAGATATTTTGAAACCTTAATCCCTTGTGAGCTTGTTTGAGCCTTTTTGTGTGTTTTTGGTGCATATTGAAGAAGATGAAGTCCATCATTGTGGTTTGGTGTGACTCAAGCTTGAAGATCCAGACCTTTCATCTCTTTTGCAAACTTCTGGAGGTATAAAGCTCTCACCTTTATGGTTTTATGGTTTTGATCTAGGTTAGATTCTTGGTTTGTAAGCTTTTTGGTCCCATGGTTTGGTTCTTGTGAGTAAAAGGTGCTCCAGAGCTTAAGATTGTCACTTTATATTGTTTCTGAGGATCATGAGTCATAAAAATGAAATCTTTATTGTTCTTTTTCACTCATGCAAAAGTTTAAGGTCATTAAATGATGTTATGGACCTATGGTTTGGTTTAAGACTCTATTAACCCATGCAAAGGCATAAAGTCAAGAGCACTATCATTCTAGATGTCCATTAGGTTTAGATATGAGAGTTGGGCATTTGGTCTTAAGGCATTAAGGACTTAAAATGAACTTTGGCAACATTTGGGTTACGTAGGGCGTAACCTTGGAGTACGAAGTGCATAGTGTAACCTTGCCCAGTTTTCTGCAGAAAGGCTCTACGCATGGCATAGAGCTAAATTACGCATGACATATGATCAGAGGGTATTTTGGATTATATTGAGCATTAGGTCAAGTTGGGGTGGGTTCTAGCCTTAGAAGGGCAAATTGGTCCTTTACCCTAGAGAGAGAGAGAGATAGAGTATGTAACGGATATTTGATTATGGATTATCTCTTTAATTATTAATTAGGGTTATTTTAGATATGTATAGTGTGAGGAGGTTTTCATACCATCAGCTCAGGTGTGAGATTTACCTGTTATCAGTTGAGGTGAGTCTCTTTATAATATTGCGGGTCGAAGGCACCAATATCGGCCCATTGAATTATGTTTATAGTATGCTAGATGTATTTGTGATGCTTGCATATATTCGTATGTATGTTTGGTCAGGGCCTGCTATATATGTTGGCTGGGGCTCATTACATGTTACATGCCTGTTACTGGGCGGGGCCCGATGTATGTATGGTATGTGGTATTTTTGGGAACTCATTAAGCTTTGTGCTTACAATTTATGTTTATGGTTTCAGATACCGCTGGTTCGAAGGGGAAGGGTCTATCATGATTGCACAACATCCACTAGTGTTCCACATTTATGTTATCATTGTACTCTAATAACTATTTTATACATTTTCACACTTTGATGGGCTTGAATGAACGAATGATGATTTTGATAGACTTAAGAAAAAAAATTGCATAATATATTTTAGGACGTTACACTTAATCGTCATCATAATCTCAATTTCAGTTTTCAAGTGCATAAAGCATATTGTAACTCAATGCAACTCCATACAAAGCTCTTAACAATAAAGGGATTGTTTAATTCCATTGCTAATTCTCAAAATGCCCTTATGGCTATATATTCCATAAATTCAACTAAAGATCATTTAATTCTTTGTGTTTTTGTATTCAAATCATATTATAAATATTAACTCCTATTTATGATTACCATATACTCATCAAATTCTTACATATAAAGGATTCCATTGTGTTCATCATAGCTTCCCCAAAACCACCTAAAATCCATGTTTATGCAACATTCTACCATCATGGATGTGTTTAATCATTCCAATTAGATTCATTGTTATCAAACATCATATAAGTCCTTGAATCCATTCAATAATAACTTATACATACAAAATCGCCAAATTAGATATCTAGGGTTCATGAAGATTTTTACCAAAATCATCAAATCCATCAATGGGATGATTGGATTGAGGTTAGAACCATCAAAACCATTCAAGGGAGGTTAGAAAACCAATCCTTAATCATCAATTAAAGCCTAAATTGACATCGGGGTTCAACCCCAATGATGAACTCAAAAAATATAGAGTCATAGAAAAAAAGATTTATACCTTATTTTCAATTGATTGCTTCCCTTCTTGCTTGGATGCATCAAACTTGCTTGATTCAAACCCTAGACGTAAAATTGGGAGAAAACCACCATTAGAGGAGCTCTCCACTTGTTCTCCATGTTATGGAACCTTATGGAAGATGGATACATCTTATTTGCTTAACATTTTCGTATTTGGTCCTTTTAATTCATGCATTGTTGCATATTTTACCAATATTTTATTTATTTTCACATTTTCTTAAAACGTTGTCAGAATAAGTCCTCCTCCATCCATTATATAAATTTTGTAGAAATTTCCATTATATGAGTCAAAACGTTTGGTCAACTCACTTTGTCAACTTGAAACCTTTTGTAACGTCCGCATTTCCTGCTAGATTAGTCATAATCTATAATCACTTTGGTCTACTATTGTAATCTTTTTATGAACAAATAAGAAAAGATTATTAATATATTTATGTGCTTAGTTTTACACAATATTCTATGCAAATTATATAAGTATTTAATAATAAAATAAATAAGATTAAAATACACGTCGAAAATAAAAGATTATTTTAGGACATTTAATCTTAACCTAAGTTGTGGTGTACGTAATAAGGATTCCAGAGATATGAGGAATGGTAGAATCCGAATTAGAATGAAGAAGTTATGGTACACAGAAGTTTCGCATTAAATATGACACGGCTACGGATGTCGCAAAATAGTGAATAGGAGATAGCTCGCTTATTAGCCTAAGTGATCTAAACAAAATTTGTAGTGGTCGTTAAACTGAGAGTGTGCATATAGAGAACGTCAAAATCTGACTTTGTATGAGGAAGTTGTGATTTTTTAAGATTTAGCGTAGTAGTGTGCAACACTGATATCGAAATTTAGAACGATCGTTAAGAAAAACAATCTATATGAAAGTTGAAGATTTCATCCATACCTATCCGTTAATATAAAGATAGTCGAGAACAGATATCATATTAGACAGTTTTGAATTTTACACAGACTTTAACAATCTAAGACTGTAAAAATGTAACTTTAAAAATAAACTCAAAATTAGCCGACAGAGTCTAAAGGAAATTTGTAGATCTCGTCGATATTTACGCATGGATATAAAACTAGTCGAAAACGGAGCTCATATGAAGAAGATATGAGTTATGCAAGAAAAAAAAATATGCACAGAGCCTCGCGCTCAAACAGAGTGCATGGCACGCTTCTGACTCTCCATGGAAGTCTCGACATGTGGCACCACTCAGAATGTGACACGTCACCTGCCGACCACATGCGCGGGGCGCTCCAACATTATGTGCGGCGTGATTTTTCTTTTTACCCATATATATTCTTTGATTTTCAACCACTTTCTTCATGCCTTTCCTCCCATTTTTTCTGGAATACCTTTTAGCTTTTATTCCCTTTAGTCCCTAGTTCCCGATCCCTTCGGCAAAGCCCTATAATGTCAGATAGGCGATGATTAGAAGCTCTCGGGTAACAGTTATGGCCACATAATTCTTGGTTCTCGCTAGATTACTCTGTAAGTTAATCTACGCTTATTTTATTTTAAGTGTAACTTTTAATTATAGTCATAGTCGTTATTATGAACCTAGAATTAAGATTTGTCAGTGATTCCAAGTCGTTATACTGCTTGATCTATTTATGGGAATGATGTCTAGGCTGGATTTATGAGGTATTTAAAGTAGGATTTACAAACAATATACTTTGTATACCAAACAAACCCTACCTACGATATGATCCTACCTAGTTATTCCTTACTTGGTAGATTTTGATGTAGAAATTGAGATTGTTGAGGAACCTAGACTATTAATATATAGTCTTCGGAATTATGAAACTAGACTAAGACTTAGTGCTTTATACATTTAGGTCTTTGAGAAGTGTTAAGGCAAAGTGTTTCCCTAATGTTGAGTCACCTAATTTTTTTAAGTGAGTATTTAGTTAATTTCAAGAGCATGAACTAATAAAAGTATTTATTAAATGTTAATTGTTTTAATTATACTTTGTGCTACTTGTATACATATAATAGTCCTGCTTATTAGGAACTACGTCAGAATTAGAATAGCCTTAGATATAGTTTGGGTTAGTTATGGACTTATAAATGGTGCTTAGTTCTAAATAAGTTGGACATTTATTAGGTCTCATTTTGAGGGTAGAGTGTGAGATCAGAGTGGAGTGTAGTACTCCTCATCTTGTTTGGATGACCAGAATTGGTGGGTCCAAATCAGACAACTGGTAGGTATGTATGGGTCATCGACCAGAGTAGATGACAAAACTTGACTATTCTAGGCGGTCAAGTGAATTCCGTTGCTAGTGTGGACTTATAACCCACAAAAATAAGTGAAATATTTATCAGTAACTCTGAACATTAGTTGCCTTTATATGACTTACACTGGCCATGGACTCCCCTAGCTATGTAGTCAATCAGATACTAAAAAGGTTCATCTAGTAGGATGATTCCTCCAAACAATCGTTGACTTAGGACTCGTGAGTATCAGTTGGGCTGGGTAGAATGTCTTAAGATATTCATGTCAGATTTCGTATTATCCGTCATGATTGCTTTGCAGGGATTATAATAAGATTTATTATCATTAAATTATTATGGGCTTGATAACCCTACGCATCTCACCAGGTTTCCAAACCTGACTCACTCATTTCATGTACATCACATGTGTAGTGGATGTAAGGTTGTTGAAACTTCGTTAAGATGTCAAGTTAAATAAAGATATGTGCATGTTATAGTATTGTTGGACCTTTTATATATTTACGTTGAAATGTATATTGGATATGAACGATGACATCCTTGGAATTTTAAAATAATGAAATAACTTTTGTTATCTCAAAATATTTTATTTAATTGGCAATTTCCCTAACTCAATATCTCAAGCGTAAAGAAAAAAATTTAATTGGTTCTAAAAATGGAGGACGTCACACTTTTGGCCCTTTAACTTTAAAAATGTTATTATTTTCATTTCCAAATTTTTAAAATCCATATCAACTAATGATAATCCTTGATGATTTAACTATATAAAGCATTTTTCATTTATTCATTTTATTAATTTAAGAACCTACTCTTACAATTTAGGGTGCTACATACATATTGTTAAATGTCTACTTCCTTTATCCAAAGATTGTAGACACAATTGTAAAGCTTATTGTTCTCTAGTGATGAATGAAAACCTTATTTGTTTTATTGTTCAACGGACTTTCAGTTAAACTTCTACCATATAAGCATAAAGGATTTTAGGGGCTTCCTTCACTCCCATTCATTCAATTTCTTAGCCCGAAGATAGAAAATTAAGGTTAAATATTTGATTCGTTGCTTTTTTTTTGTATTCAATCAATAAACACAAACTTCTAAATTAAGAGTCGATATACCAATTATCTTGTTGCCATACCTCTGAATAATCGATTTGGAAATTGATTGTGAATCAGAAATTGTTTTTGCAGAGAAGGGTGATGGCGACAGGGGTGGAGGAGGGCGACATCGGAGGAGGAGGCTGAAGTTTGAGGAGGAAGCGATGGAGATGTACCCTTATGTTTGTTCATAAACTTGGTGACGTGGAAGAAGAGGTGTGACGTGGAAGAAGAGGTGTGAAGGAGAATATGTATTTTTTGTTGGATCCAACCAACTATTATTCTAGATGGAGGCAGAGATATGGATCGGGTCAAATGCAAATCTAACAATCTGACCGGATTCGATTAACACCAAAATCCAAATCAAACAATCCTTTAGATTTCTCAATATGCCTATATTTATTTATTCATATTTGTAATTTAAATATCCTTTTAAACGAGGGACACCAAAACATATATAATTCGAATGAGAGTTAAATCGATTTAATAACGTGGAGTTAAACGAGTAAAGAA